>NW_009725657.1:125744-168452 GCF_000703405.1 Apaloderma vittatum
GTTATGACCTTTTGTCTCTTTCTTTCCCTGGTAAAAGCTAGTTAGTAGCATGCTCCATAGCACTGTCATATTTTAATAAAATCTAATGACTCAACACAGTGAAATGCATAAACAAGAGAAGAAGCAATTTTAAGTGCCTTATTTTAGATTGACGATGCTTGAATTTATAGCTTAATCTGTTTCCCATGGAAGGTGGTTTACCTGTTCAATTAGCTTTCCAGTATAAGTCATGCATCTGGCTATCTGCAGGCTCTGAAGATTAGCTTATCTAGATTTTCTTTGTAGTTTAGCATTCTGATCCACATCTGAGTTTCATTTTTTTGGAACTGCAGCTATTTGTCTCCATTTTTTTTCTGGGAATGGGATATTTTTAGAAATGAAAACACACTAAATAATAGCCCTATTTAGAATTTATATAGAGCTTTATATCTTTAAAAAGTCAGTTTAGCATAAGGCTCAATACACAGTGGTTTGAAATCAGTGTGAATCTTTCTACACTAAGTTTTGGATCAGAATGGCTCAGAGTTAGATCCCGATACTGTTGCTTATCAGATTGCGTTCTTTGTTTCATGAGTCAAGAAAATTAATTGTGTAAAATATTACTTGTACTTAGTATGAGAATCTTTCAAAACAGATGTCCGATCCCCAGTGGGGGATCTGCTAGGTCTGGTGATGTGTTATGGCCAATGTAAACAGTCTCTGTCAATACCAGGGTGAAAGTTTAGGACTTTCTTATTTAAGGTAACATTTTTTTTTCATTCAGATGCACATTATTTTCTCACTCTAAAAAAAATGTGTTTTGATTGTATCAGTAAACACTTGCCTTGATTGGTAAAAGATTTTTTACAAACTATCAATATTTTGCACGGGAAAAGTTACGTGGCTTATATGGAATGCTTTTGAAACAACACACGTTTTTCATTTGATTGCAGTTTCATAGCATTTCTTCTGTTTCCACTGTCAGCTTCTGCTTTCAAGGTAACCATATTTCAAAAGTGTAGTATCTTTTTGGGGGGTGAAATACTTCAAAAGCTTTTGAAGTAAAAAACGTACATAAATTTTCAACAGTACATTTCTTTAATGAGCGGAGAGAATCAGATGTCATAGTTTGCACGCAGAATTTTCTTCATTTGCAGTTATTGGAAATAACTGGTATTTCAGAAAAACTCATCAGTTATTGTTTTTCTGAAAAAGAGAAAAAAAACCCTGCTATTCACATTATAGATGGAGACATCAGCATCACAAACAGAGACATCATAGTAACTTTATTGCAGTACCATTCACAAAAGTGTGTGTGTGGGGAGGGTTTCCTGGAGCATTATTTTTGAAATTTTTTTTATTTCTGAAAACACTCAATCCGCCATATCTGTCTGCTGGTTATTTTTACATCTGCAAAAGTGTCTGGACATATGAGTCTGTATACATGCAGAAAGACAGAGAATCCTTGGGTTTTGGCTACATAATAAACTGAAATGTGTGAAGCCTTTATACTCCCAAAGGAGACCTCATTGTGGTATTTTGGGTGAAAACTTTGTTATCTCTCTCTGGTTAGGCTGATTTGGACTATGACTATTTCACCTCCTTCAGAAAACACCTCAGCCCATGAAGAGCTGTGTATAATCTCCACGGAGCTACTCGTATGTTTAACAGTGGCAACAGCAGTTGAATAAGATCTGATCAAATCACAAGTCAGAATGGGGAATATTTGCCTTTTCTATTGTTATTTTATATCAGGCAGGTATCAATCTGATACAAAATTTAAGTCAAGACTGGAAATAGAAGTGTTTAGATCTAGCCAGATCAGGCTTTTCTCACTGTAAAGAACAACTAAAATATCTTGGGTAGGAAGATACGTCAAGGTGTGGGATGGGGAGAAAGAGAACTAGATAAAACCTGAATTCACTAAAGGTACTCAAGTTTTTCTTTTGATTTTAGTATGTCCAGCATGTTACACTTGAATTTAATTCTTTAGTGGGCTCCCTGAAAGATCTGCTGTGATTCAGCCTGCACAGTGCAGGCATCTGTTTCTTGCCTCTGTCATGTCCTTAATTAATTCTTCCCAGAGAAGTTTGGTGGGACGATAATCACTTTGGTGATTTGTTGGGGTCAGAAGTTACACTGATGATTTTCCACATAAGCAGATGGGACACGCTATGAATACCAATGTGATCTGTGTCTTGACGCTAATTTTCTCTCCAAAGTGAATCTTCTCATTCACTCCTTCTCTCTCTCAATTGCAGATTTGGGGGGTTTTTTGGTAGGTATTTTTTTTGGCCTCTTTTCTCTTTTGCCCAACTTGTCCCCAACGTTGGCAGTGCTGCATAGCAAATGATAAAAACTTGTGCTCTTGTATCTTGGGCAGCTGAGCTCCTCCACCCCACCCATTAATCTGTCCTTCACTCCTGCACTGACAGAGGAAAATCAACTATTATTTCATACATCAATTTACTTGCAATTTAAGTTCTTCTGCAAATTTCAATGTAGGCAAAAAAATCAGCCTATCATGTCTAAGAAATGTCATTTCTCCTGGGCAATTTCTTTTATTTTTGTTCAGGCAAATTCTGGCTCTCTCTGCTCACTCCAGTGCTCAAGTTTTCAGTTGACAATATTGCTGGGCTGGTGCAGCACTACCTCTCACTAGACATTATAAATGTGTATTTTGAAAAGAAAATTATAGCTGACCAAAGCCGAGGTGTTTTCTTACTGTTGGAGAGGAAATGTGTGGGGAGTACAATTCTTTTGAACATATATATCAAAAGGTGGATGAATGACAGGCTCACAAAGGCAGACACACGCACAGGAGATGGCTCTTATTTTCATGGCTGTTGCAAGATGACATGCGATTTCTACAGAGAGAGTTACACCATCCTGCTTTGCTGGAAGCCAGTTCTTCCATCTATTCTCTTCAAAGATTCAGCTTCCATCTAAATGCTGTAAGTCTGGAACGAGGGGAGTTTTTTGAACTATACAATACAGGCCTCTGGTACAAAAGAAGTAATTGCTATGCTTGTCATTTGTGTCTGATTTTTTTAAACTCTTTTTTTTAACAGTCGTATTTTATTCAGGAATACTGGATTTGTATTTTTAGATCTGTTCATGACTTTGGATATGACTCTGTGTATGACTTTGGATAAGTTTCTTAACAGCTTTGTGCCTCAGTTTACTTTTCAATAGCAAACAATTTATAGCAATTCCTGGACATTGCTGAACTGCCATTATAGAGCCCATTGCAGGTTTTAGAAGGTTTTAAGTCCTTCCAGCTGAGTGGAGATTTATTCCTTACTGCCACCAGAAATAAAGGAAGTCTCCCCTCTTACTGCATCTCAAAAACCTTTAGTTTCTTATTGCTACAGGAAAATCCACAGTGAAACACAAACCTGAACCCCTGTGTCTTGAGTTCTAGTGCATCAATCAAATAATAGCCTCTTCCTTCTCCTCTTCTGTTTGTTTTTGCAGCTGTGCTCTAAAATTTCTTTGATTTCCATTGAGTTGTTCATTTGAGTACGTCTTCAGGCTGTAATCTTCCCCATGCCATCACTTCCTTACCCCTCAAGAACTCAGCAAGGAGAGGAACTGCAAAAGACACAGCAGTGCAGACAAGGGTCAGTTACTTCATTCATGTTTTGTCTTTTCTTGTTCTTTCGTGCTTTCCCTTCTACTCTGCCAATCATTCAGTCAACATTTTTATTCTGCTGTTTAGTCTTCCTTCAGTGTGTAACTTCACTATCTGCTGGTGTCCTAATAATTCACTTTTTTTTTTAATTTTAGTGAAAAAGCCCTGTTCTCTCAATATCAGGCCTCCTAGTGCTGGGAGCATGCAAACCCCTTCTCATCTGCTTGTTCTCTGAAACCCATATTCCACAGGGATTCTGCAATCTATTATTCTTCCCCCTCTGCCTCTGGTGCCACAGCCGGTCTTGAAAGGAGGCCACTTGAAAAGAGAGAGCAGCAGCAGTACGGCTTATGATTTCCTGGCACATTGCGTTACCCTGAAGGATATATTAAACAATAAGCGTTTCTTAAACAAAGACCTCCAGTAACCTCACCCCAGGCACTGACTCTGCTGATATATTATTAATTTCAGGCACTAGCTTCAAATTATCTGGCTGAAATAACACTTGTCCACTCTTAATACTTGGTCATCAGAAAGATATAACCTCTTTCAGAAATCCTACCTTCCTTTCTTATCTGACTTTTGAAAGAGTATAATCCTGGGTTTCTCTAAGTGGGGGTAGTCCAGTATTCAGCATAGGAAACAAACCCTCTCATTAAAACCCACAATAACAACCATGACAAGAACAAATACTATCCAAAATTAAAAATGGTTAACTATGAAGAGTCACATTTCTGTTGAACAATAGACATATTTCCCTTTTCACATTAAAGATGTAGATAAGCTGCTTTGTCTTAAACTTTCCTCAGACTCTTACACAGAACCACTGTACCTGTTTAGACTCTTATTTCTATTTATTGTCTAAAGGCATTAAATGTTCATTATCTATCTCCTAGGGATTGTGCCAGGCATTTACAGCGGGAGAAATGTTTTTGGACAATAACTGTAAGATGCTGCATGTAATTTTAGGACGAGATTTTAAAAACATTTGGCTTTGTCCAAACCATGCTCCCAGAATACAGGGTGTTGGATATTTTTTGCAATTTGAATATTCCCAATACCTGTGTTTAAGACTGAAGGACCCTTCTAGCCGGTGTCATCAGGAGTGGGGCCAGGCTCTCAGTTCTGTCCCCAGGCTCGCTGGCCCCATGCACTTTGCGGGCAGGGCAGCTGTGGCTGAGCTGGGGGCTAGATGGATAGTTGCAACTTCAGCTGTGTTATAACCGAGGCTGGGCTGGCTGGGCTGGAAGTCCCTGGGACTTGTAGGGTCACTTCAGTCATAGAGTGAGAAGTAAGAGGTGCTTAACAGAGCAGGCTTCATTTAAAGGTGTTTTTCATATCTGGTGGCTGGCCTTCTTGGATTTTTTTTTTTCAGATTTAGAGGCAGAGATTGTTCAGCAGCTTGTGCTTTGCAGAACCTAGGGAGGAATGACTGCTCCAAGTTTCCTTCAGAAACAAAAACACTCACCGATTTAAGGAGAAGCCCAGGCAACAACTCAGGAACAAATAAGGCACTATGCACTCTGTAAGAGCCCACATGACTCTGGTTGAAACCTTTAGTTTTTAGTTACTGTGCTTGGTAGCTGGTGTGGGGAGAAGAGAATGGGGAGAGGTATGTGGGAATACTAGGGTGAAGTCCTATAGGAAAGGCCACACAATGAGTTTCTCTCTCAGGTATATATTGTAACACTTCTAGCTAACAGTTAAGCTCAAAACTTGTGGTCTGAGATTCATGTTGGGGGGAGGAGGGCCGGGAGAGCTTGCAATTAAGCACTAATTATGATATATGACATATTAGAGCTTTGTAGATTGAAATAACCCCATGGCCACCATAGTTTGATTAGCTGAGTTTATAATCAATGTTAATAATCCCTTCTATAAACAGTCAAGCAAAGCTGAATTTCACTTGAGTTAGCCTTTGCAACATGATTTGGGTGTCTGTTTTATCTGAGTGTAATTTTTTATGATTTTTCCAGAGTGTGACAATGGTAAACTAATGCCTTTCCAAAAGGTCTTTTACACCATAGCACGGATATTCTCTTATAACATAAAATATTCACTGTTGTTAAAAATTACAAATTACAATTATATGTCTAGCATGATGAATGGTACTGAAGAAAAAAGACTGTATTTTCAGGTGATTTCAGTTGTTCTGGATTTTGGGAAGACAGACCAGAGCCCTCTCCTGAGTCTGTGTATTTGTCAGTGTTAACTAAAAAAAAAAATCCTACAGCTGTGCCACTGGAGCCGCACTGCAATATTGTAATGCTATCTGTGATACTGTTGAGTCTTTCTTTTGCCTGTTAGATGGAAGGTGAATTGTTTCCTTCCTTTGATGTGCTGATAAATATTAAACATCCAACAGGTTTCGGAATTTCCTCTCTGTTAGGGGATATCAGAGACTTCCTTCATGCTGCAGACCTGCTGCTGGCTCAGGGTTTCCTGTTCCTCTGCAGCTTTGAATTGCAGCTCATCCTATTGTGGGAAGAGGAATGTCATCATTCCTCCATGTTCGTGGGGAAAGAGGCACAGTCTGATCTCTTGATGGGTTTATACTGCAGCTACCAAAGGGATATGTATGCCTATCTGCACACAGAATTAAAGAATCATGGAATCCTAGACTGGCCTAGGCTGGAAGGGACCTTAGAGATCATCTAGTCCAACCTCCCTGTCATGGGCAGGGATGCTTCTCAATTAGATCAGGCTGCTCAAGGCTCCATCCAACTTGGCCTTGAACACCTCCAGGGAGGGGGCAGCCACAAGGTCTCTGGGCAATTTATTCCAAAGTCTTGCCGCCCTTGTACTGAAGAATTTCTTCCTAAGGTTCAATCTAAATCTATTTTCCTTCAACTTAAACCCATTTCCCCTTGTCCTATCAGTGGACACTTTTGTAAAATGTCCCTCCCCAGCCTTCCTGTAGGTTCCCTTCAGGTATTGGAAGGCTGCTATTAGGTCCCCCCGAAGTCTTCTCTTTTCCAGACTGAACAACCCCAGCTCCCGCAGCCTGTCCTCGTAGCAGAGCTGCTCCAGCCCCTGGATCATCCTTGTGGCCTCCTCTGAACACGCTTCAACAGATCCACATCCCTCTTATGGTGGGAGCACCAAAACTGGACGCAGTATTTGAGGTGAAGAGTTGTGGGACTCAGGTTTGTGGTGCAGACTATAGAACCAAACTCCCCCAGAGTTCAGCTGTGTCCCAGGCCTGTCTTCGTGTTAGATATTGCTGCTTCACTGCAGTCATTAAACTGGTATCTTTGCCTGCTGAATAGGCTCTTAAATTTCACATTTATAGTGTGGTAATTATCTTAATCATATTATGGTATAGAAGAAACTTCAGTGAGGAAAATAAAACTATACTGCTCTTGTTGGGCAAACTTTATTTCCTTTAATGTTCTGTGTTTGTGTCTTATTGTCTGGACCTCTCCCACTAATAAGCTTTTAATGACTCTTCCCACTGATACCATAGCTGCAGATTCTTTGCATGCTGTCTTTGTTTCTTGGAATAAAATCAATTAAGCTCCTTGTCTTTCTGACCCAATCTTGTATTAAGGCTTAGCACAACAATTAGGAGCACATTATGGTGTTCATTCCTTTATAATTTTGGTTCTACAGACACTGCAGCAAGTCAGGTGTCAGTGCAAAGATTAACTTTGATGCAACACAATGTAGTATGTGTATTAAAAGTCTTCAGTGATCTAATTACTATACTTCTACGGTTTGCTTTTGCAAAAGTGATTTAATGAGCCTATGACACTTTTCAACAGCTGCCTTGAATTTTTTTGGTGGGTATTCCAATAGACGAAGTTATGAATTTTTAGCAGCAATTTTGATTATTTTTACAGACTTTAAAAACTGAGCTATTGGAAAGAGGCTTCTAGAATGCAATGTTTCTAAACTAACTTAGAGGAAGTTGAGCATTTCAAATGGACATTTTTCAAATGTGAGTTTGTTCAGAAAGCTAGGGATTTTCTCTGTCAAAACAGGTTCAACTTATTTTTGGCCAGACTTCGAGAAATTGTTCTTTAGTTACAATAGCTAATGGCATGATCACTGCATTGCAATAGAGAAAACCAGTAATCTCCTTTTTATAAAATTCCTTTTAACTTTAAGCAGGTTATGGGACCTAACTGATCAGCCCCTGCAATCCTTTGCTGCTAGTTGGCTAGATGTCAAATGAGAAAGGGAATAGTATCAGCTCCCATCACTTCACAGAAGACACTCGATACTGGGTAATTCCTTTTCACATCAAATGCAGCACATGTGGTTCTTCTGTAATAAGTCCTGTGAGCAACTAGGAGAAAAAGGGGAAAGGGGAATCTGAATTTAGTTTTTTCACCTGTGATACAGAAAAGTAGTCCTGTCCTACAACTATCGAGATTTAATTTAAAAATGAAAAGAATAGAAACAAATTGAATTGGAAACTTGGTCATGTTGTCATCAATTTTACCTTGGCAGTTTCTAGAATATTGAATAAATTGCTGTACTTTCTGTGATAGCTTATGTTGAAGACTTTGGTGACATTTCACTTTGAAAAGGGAATTCATTGTTTCCCCCAAATGTGATGTTCTGAAAGTCAAATTTCCCTTTCATATCTGTAAGCAAATTTTTCAAAGACTTTATTTCTTTTTTTAATAGTTGGACAGAGCTATTCATGGGACTTCATTTTCTTCAGAAAACTGGCTTTGTTTATGACTGGAATGTAGATTGTAAAAATGAACACCGAAATCTCTGGATTACAGGCATGTCTTGCCTCACTTACTGTGAGAAAACCGTAGGTGTAAGGTGTTCTGTTTCCCATGGTGAAGGGCAGCATTGTTCTCAAACCACAAAGGGACCATGCCCAGGACAGAATCACGAATCAGAGTCAACTTTTCCCACCTCTACCTGAACGGCCATTCTGAATGGCTCTCGGAAGACTGAAAATAAGGGAACTGTGGAGGTCATTTGATCAACTCTTTACTCAGTCAGAATTTTGCTGGTCTGCCTAGAACCTGTATGAAAGGAGCTAAGAAAGCACATAGGTGACAGGAACACACTTTGCTGCAATATCACCAACACTAAGTTTTGGCTAAATGTTACGTTGACTGGTCTAGTCACTGTCTATCTGGGATGCAGTTTGTAAAATGCAGAGCTCTTCTGTGTGAGTAGGCAACATTCCTTCAAGTAGGGAAAAACGTGATTTTGGGGAAGAGGGACAAGTTTTCTGACCAGCTTCTTCTCTCATATGCTTCATGGCTCACTGAATCAGAGAAGATGCAGCCTGGTCCCAGGTTGGGTATTTAAGTAGACAGCTGCCTGCCTTCTCAAACAGCTTGCACAGAGTCAAGTTCTCATTATTTCTAGACAGGTACCTGAAAAGCCGTATTGCTAAGGCTCTGACACAAACTCTAATTATGAGATGGAACAAAGAAACAGCCCAATGTTTTAAAAAGGAATTGGGTTGTGATCATTCTGTTGATGCTAGAACTTGCTTTGATACAATAACATCCCACATTACAGCTACTAAAATTCTTGCAGGGCCTTACAGTCTCCTAAGCAACTGCACTCTCTGCTAACACGAAGAGGTTATTTGCTCTAGAGAGGTGCACAAAGAGCCTTTGTCTCTATTGGTGGTTACGGTAACTGAAAAGAGAATAAAGAAAATGACTACGTATATTTTAATAGTATTTAATATAGAGGATCTAGTGATGGTAAATATCTGAAAACAAGGAAATAGAAAGTAGTTTTGTGGCTGCAACAAAAGTGTTACTGTGGACTTGAGTGTACAGCTGGAAAAGAGTAGTGTGTTACTTGCAACATCAAGGATAACCCAACAGTTCACAGTGTTCAAGAAGTGATGGAGCAACGTCTGAAAGGTCCTGCTATGCCAGTACAGAAGAACTGATGGGGTGACCCGTAATCCTTTTCACATCCTCCCATGACATTCAAATCCTTCTCATTCTACCCTAGGTGACCATTGGCATGAATAGAACTTTCCTGACAAATTCCACCTAGAATAAACCTTTTCTTCTGTCTTTCTTACTCTGTATACTTGTGCTTTCCCCACTCACATCACAAGGCCATCAAAGAAATTAGATCGCTTGCTATCCCATGGCAATTCACAACTTTCACATAAAGCTTCTCTGTACAGTATAAATCTTTTTGTTTTCCATAATTAACCTTAAATGTTTTAAGTCTGGTTATTTTTGAAGTCCCTTGAAGTGGAGTGACAACCGTAACTGTGCTATTCTGAATTTTGATCATTATATTACTCTAAAAATAAAAGCTCGATATGAGATTCATTTAGAATTGTGCACCTGGGGAACCTCTGATTGCTGCCTACAGTCTTCAAGGCTATTAAGATATTCACACTAAATATGCCTCTTTCTTGCTCCTTGCCACTGAGGGAGAGTTTCTACTCCTTGAGGACTGGAAAGCGGTAAGTGTGCTTACTCTGGTGCCGCGACACAGACCTGGGTTACTTAGGAGGGTGGTGTGTCTCAATTGGTGAGACAGATCCAAAATCAAGAAGTTCATTATGAGGCATTTCAGGTTGTGAACATTTCCTTCTCTTGAGAAAGAAACAACGTGGTCATCAGAGCAACTCTTGCAGCAGGGAAGGATCTAGTTTTGTTAAGACCCTGTTACTGAAGCAAGAGCTTTTACCTATGCTGTAATACCTAGGCTTGGCCTCACTATGAACCCCAGCATCATAGTGTTAAAAAAAAAATTATTTCCTGCAATATTTTTTACCAAGTCTCTTTGGAGCTCTCTGTTTACAAAGTGTTCTGCATGTTGTCCTTTCCATGAAAATGCCAATGTATGTTTGTGCCTTGAAGCACTTGCCTTCTAAGTTGTTCTTCTCTCTTGTTTAGTAACAACATGAATCTGGGAGGATCTGCACCACTTATATATATATACTGACTGCAACTGGAAGCTAGGACAATAAATAAATGTTCATTGTGTTGTTTCAGTAAAACTGAAAACGTATTGAAATACTGAAATAGCAGCTATTAAATGATTGCAGATGAAGAAAGGCTAAACTATATCTTGAGAGGAGATGCAAGGAATCGGTCCAGAGGAAAATAGTCCAGAGTTAAACCAGGGGGAACTATGCATTGTAACACTTTCTGCATCTGTCCGATCTTGAAGTGAATTCAAGTTCATACTCTACTGGATTCTTATTTGGTGTAAGTTGTTTTGGCATTAGTTAAGTTAAAACACAGTCATCATTATTTGGCCCTGTATAATTTGAGCTCTCTTCATACAGCTTAAAACCTTAAAGAAGTTTAAGGTGCTCCCATTTTCACATATCAAACAGTAACAGCGATGGAAAAATAATTATTTATTCAAATCCCCTTTCTGTCCCCTATTTAGGCGCTAGAAATAGTTAGAAAAAGCTATTAAATTGCAATAAAGTTTAAGCAGAAAAATAAACTAAAGAGCTGAAACGTAATTATCTTTTCCTGCAAGTGATGCACATGCAGCACGTAAAGCTACAAAATAAATGATACGAGTCATTTAATAGTGTATTAGGACACTGAGGAAATTTAGATACAGGACCAAATTACACCCTGATGAAATGTCACTGACATTATGAAGTTGAATTCAAAAAGAATTTGTCGTGTGTAATAGTCCTAACATTCTGTAGGTTATAGTCTGTAATTTTTAACCTGCCTTAGCTAAATATTAGCAACACGTATACTTCGTACTTCAAGACTAACAAATCTGATTTTTGAAAAGCCGTTGGTTAAAATGGCTTTTCACACACACATATCCATAGTTCTTGTCTAATTACTACTGATGTTGGCTAACCTTGCTGTTGGTAGGAGAATAATAGTGTTAGAGGCTTCCATCATTTCTCTGGAAATATTTTTTTCTTTCCACTGACTGCTCACCTTTTCAGCCTAAATATTTATTGCTTTTGGTATTGTGGTGATTTATTTCTATTTGTTTTTAATTTCCTTGTGCAGTGTTTCAAATGGTTCCACAAGCCATGAATGGATTGGCGTTAAATTATGTAGAGGTGCCACATTGCTCTTGAATGCATGTTTTTGATGAGGTTATTAAAACTCTGACAATACAAATTACCATAGCAACAAAAAACATAAATTCACAGCCTATTCCAACCACTGGAGTATGAAAATATTTTAGAGCACCAAACACTTTGCAGCATAGCACGCAGCTCGTGGCTTGGCTTGCAATTCTTCACTGTGTCCTAAGATATGTCAGTATTCGTTGGTCCTCGATCTCTCAAACAGGTGAGAAGTCATGATATTGTTCCTTTTTTTTTTCATATAAAATGTTTAATCCAGCTCAGTTCCTTGCTGACTTCCTCTGTAACCTTTAGGTGATAATTTGAGTGTGGTACTTTCACAAAGAAAGAAAGAAATTCCTGACGGGAAATTCCTCCAATGATAGTGGAGTGGGGCTGTAGTTCTAATTACCATCTAAGGGCTAATAGAATAACTTCTCATTTTTGTTTTAATATTTTAAGAAGTCTGATTTTGGAGTAGGCTCTGTTGTGCAAGATGCTGTAAATCCTTATTTTGTAACAAGGCATTGGTTGTTGTTATTATTATTAATAATAAAAAAGTATTAATTAGCAAGTCTCAACACAGTGCTGTAATCTGAGATTCCTAATCAGCAGAAGCAATAACATAAACGATTCTGTTTTACAGTTCGTTTACTTGATTCTTTTATCTAAGTACCAGCAAATAACAGAAGTTTCCACATGTTGAAGAGTGAAGGAAAAACCTCCTGAGACAAAGGATGTGCTTTACCATTATAATAGTTATAAAACTTTCAGATTCCTATTTTCTCAACAGTTCTACATTTCACTGCAAAGTAGGTACATTTTTACTAAGTAAACAATGTCATTCTTATCATAGGTAGAATTCAACCACAAAATATTCTGTTTAATCATCAGTAAAGGATCAAACTTGCTCTATTTTTTATTTCTTCTGAAAGTGAGAAAACAATGGTACGTTCCATTCCCTTTGCTGGCATTAGATTGCAGGAACTCACAAGAACCTAATCTCTTCTGTAGTACCGTAGGAGAAAGAGTGAGTCTTAAGCCAAAATTCCAGTTATCTGTGTTTAAAAAAAGAATTCTATTTGTGCCAGACTTGCCATAAACAGTTGTGAAAAAATATCTATTGCTCCGTTACTTCTCCTATATTAAAGAACTGAAACATTACCCAAAGCAAACCAAACATTACTCAAAGCAACCAAAATGCCGCACTAAGGGTTTCCAAAGAACTGAAATGAACTCTGCAGTAGTTGTAGAGAATGGAAGGTAGGAAATAAAAACCCATAACAAGAACCCTTTCCTTTTGAAAGGGTCTGGCAGAAACTTGAGAAAATATAGACCAGCAAGTCTGACTCTTGTCCTGGACAAAATGGTAGAAAACTCTAATAAATGGAATTGATAGACACCTAGATAAAAATACAGGAGAAGAGACAACATTGTTTTTGTAGAAGGAAGTCATATTTCACAAATCCATTAGAGTTCTTTGATGGAATCGATAAATATGAGGAGAAGGGTGATCTGGTTTGTGCTGCATTAGATGGATTTCCAAAAAACTTTGAAATAAGATACATCATCAAAACTTTTTGAAGAAGCTGAGCTGCCAAGGATTAAGAGGAAGGATTTTTTCCATGGACAAAAGGATAAATGTCCAGTTTTCATAACAAAGAGAGATAATCAGTAGGTCCTTACCATAATGTGTTGCAAATTGGACTAGAAGTGATTGAACACCTATCCAAACAGTAACGGTGAAGCTCTAAGGGATTTTAGTTTTGGTATACTTAAAACAGGTTTATCCAAGGGGCCGTGGAAAAAGGTGGAGGCTGACTAAAGGGATCATTAGATGGTGGAAACAGAGGTTAAAAGGAATCTGATGGAATTAGATCTGCAAGGAGAATCATTTCAGAGAGCTATTTGACATCACAAAGCACTTTATTTTCTTTCCCTCACGGTAAACTTGAATGATCTTAATGACAGAAAATGAGATCCAGCAGGTGTAAACTACAGCAGTTAAATATTCATGAGTGAAAGTAGAAGCAGGAACTGAATTTAAGTACAGGGGTCAGTACAGGGTGAGATTCTTCAGGGCACTGAAGCAAAATAACTGTTAGACTGCAGCGAAGACAGTGATGAAAGGACAGCTTGAAAGAAAATTATAATGTTCGAAGTCCGTTTACAGGTAGAACTATGAGGAAGAGATGGATTGAAAAAGGCTCTTGAAATGTAGCTGAAGCATTTCCAGGGGTACAAAATTTTGTGCCACAGACTTCAGCAGAGCCACTGGAGCAGGATTGAAATGAGTTGTGAACACATGGAGGGGCTGCTTTCTGACCTTCTGCTCATTTCTGAGATACTTGGTCACTCTTGTTACACCTTTCTTGCAAGTAAGTGTCCCAAAATATAAATTAATAAAAATCCTGAGAGGCGATTCTTCTCCCCAGTTTTCTTCTAGGGAATGTTGCTAGGAGAAAAAAGCAATCCTGTGCTAATCCAATGAGAGTGAACATTCAAAGTAAGAAAATAAGCTGGAGAACTCAAACTGGGAACTTGTTTAGTGGCGTGATTTGCAGAAATATTTGATTTTCTGATAACAGAACAGGACTGATTCTACTGAAGTCTGAAATAATATCTTTGTGGTTTAGGACAATTTGATTGTACTTCTAACAAGTAACTGTTCGAAATACTGTCAGCAAAAGTCAGGATGTCAGACATTGCCCAAGACTTAATACTTTTTAAAATAGCAAAATTCATGTAATGTCACCTAGCAATGCCTTGTAGAATGACTGCTTAGTCGATGAGGTTTTTGCTCTAAACACATTATGGCAGTGTGCATTTCTGTGCCGTAATGAAGAGTGTGGGTTGAAAAATTAGTTTAAAAACATCTATCAAATTAAGGTTCTAAGGTGAATGTGTGGCAAGAAAATAAACACAATTGCTTTCAATTACAAGATGCATCCTTATCCAGTAATATTTAAATTTAAATACAGCATGGCATGGATGCCCTTTACAGCACAGCTTTTTATTTTCATGGATTGTTAATCTACGTCTTCATATCCTGTAGCCTTGTCAAATGTGTTCATCTAGTTCTCTTTTTGGTATCCAGCACCACACCCTGTCCCTTCCTACCCAAAATTATTGCATAAAGAATATGGAATATTCCAGCCTCTTCATGTTTAACTTGAAAAGGGATCATTAGTGCATCTCTGAATATAAGTCTATGATTCAAATATTTTCTTTTGTCTTGTGAGTATCCAACACGGTACAGCTGCCAGCTTTGAAATGCTGAAGATAGATCTCCCAAGCCAGGCAAGCTGTCAGGGTGGGGGCTTCTCTCTGCTCTTGGAACTGATCAAGATGGAGTTCCTGATGACCTTCAAGGTTTTAGGGATCAGGACTTTTTATTTTATCTACAACTGTGCAGACTTCTAACCTTCCCCTTATAGAAACTTCCAGCAAGCAGCCCTTGGTATTTTACCATGCTGGGAAATGTGGCCACACAGACAAAAGTCTCGATCTAGGCTTTTTTTAAGCATATCTGCCAGGGTCCATTAAAAAAAAAAAAAAAGATGTAACTTTTAAAAAATCCCTTCCAGACTGTAGCCCCCGCAATAAACAACCGTTTCTGAAATTTAGGTCTTTGGATAACATATTTGGGCTTTGCTTATTTGCTATTGTTTTGGGGTTTTTTTAATATGTTTTATGTAGCAAGATATTGAGCAATAAGGAGAACATCTCCCAACTTCCTTCTTCAGCTGAAAAATTTATGAACAGAGATAAAGATATGAGAGCTATTTACTGACATCCTGTTTTATATTCTATCAGGTTTTGTATTCTCAGCAAGTCTGGATTTTTGATACTAGTTATACAGACGTACTTGAAGGTATCATCATCTTTCAAGTAAAGTAACTTGCTTAAACTTTGAAATCAGTTAGGCTGTTTCATTACCTTCTTGGCTATTTGTCTTTTGGGGTTTTTTTAAATAGTTGTGTATAGTTGTTATTTTTTTATTAGAGCAATAGCATCTTAATCTAGCTGAAAGTGTTGCTTAATGTTCCTAGGGGTTTTTCTGCAGGAGGATTTTAGAAGCTTGCAGAGAAGTATCTTTTTGTTCAAAGCACCCTTTCAAAAGCAGATTAGTACTTTTGCTTCCCTACTCATATGTTATAGAACACAGGGGAAAGAAATGGAGCATTTATGACAAAATTTTCAATCTGTTTACATTTTTGGATCAATGTTACTTAGACGCAGAAGCCTGGAAATACTGGGTATTATCTTTCATTTATAAAGTATATACTGTTTCAAAGGATTCCCAAGCACGTTATAAAACTAAATGGGATTTTCAAGAGGAAGTTTTAGATAAGAATAAAATCTGAAGAGGGAATAAATCAGATGAAGAAAATCTACTGCCCCGTTCTTCAAAATATTTGGAGGGTAGTTGGATTAATTTTCTTTGTACTAATAAGATATTTGTCACTCTTGGTTTGCAGTTTCAATCAGAAGACTTTAAAAAGCTTCTAGGAGGTGTCATTGCCTTGTTCTTGTAGTAAAGGAAACTGAATATTTTCTATAGAATCAGCCGATTTGATTTACATTAGAGTCTTGTGAAACACATAATCATGCACTGCACAGAAAAAACTAGTAGGACTAAAAGTTACTTCTGACTAGGGAATAAGTCTGAAAAGACATAACTTCCTCTTGTTGCTAATCTACTAAATGTTGTCTATTAAATAGTGTTATCCATTAAGTAATGAATTTTATTTTAAGAGCTGTATTTGAATCCTGTGGGTAGTTGCCACATTTAGGGTGCTGTGCGGGGAGAAGGTGTCAGACAGTGCCCACTTCTTGTGGCCTCTCTGGTCTCCAACACAGGACAACAGTGACCCAGAAGATTGATGCCGTCCTGGTAGATCACAGGGGAAGAGAGAATTATTGAGAAATGATCCGTAGACCTTTCTTTCACTAGATAGCATAAAAGATGTATATCTTTATACAACTCTTGTAATGTGTGATTCCCATTTTCTCTGTGAAAATTGGAAAAGGAAAGATGAAATTATTTTCACAGAATATCTGAGCTTAACCAAGGTGTTTCACCTAGATCTCTTAATTCTTGATCTCTTAATTCTTGATCCATACCATATCCAATTTCCTACCTTATAGGACTTGAAACTAATTTGATAGGACCACAGGTACTGTGTGTAATTACTGTTTACAGGTAATAAAAAGTTAATGTAGGATATTACATACTGTAGTACTACTTCTGAATAAATCTTCCTCCCTTTGCACAGCCCAAGCTAGAAGTTGTGTGTTAGTCGGGCACTTTCTCTCCCTGCCTTTCTCCACTGGTCAAACATGCTGCTCCAGAGTGAGAAAGTCACTGGTTTTGTCTGATTTGGAGTGGAACAGGGGAAAAAGGCACTGAAATATAGTATCTTTGTAAAGAAGTGGTGTCCTTCTCTGTCACTGGAAGCCTCCAGGGATTTGGACTATTGTACAGGAAACAAAAGAGTTTGTTTCCATAGCTACTTACATTTCATCATTAAATCGCTCCTGGGAAATACTGGAAATCAGGGAGTTTGTCCTCCCTGGAGCCCTAGGATCTTCTACATATACTGTGCTTCTAAGAGTAAGCAAAAAAAAAAAGAGATGCTTTTGTTTACATATCTCAAGGGGTTTTTTGTTTGGTTGGTTTTTTTCAGCAGTTCAGCATTATTTTTAGGTAATTCTTTTTCATGAGAAAGGTTTTCACCTGAACTGTGGTCAGTGGGATCTCAGAGGCATCTGCATCTACCAGTGACAGAAAAATAAGATTCTTGTGGCCAAACATAAAATATGTGGTGAAGTCCAAGACATTATAACAATCTAAATATGAAATTCATTGTGCTATGTTTAAATAGACCAATATCACTAGGGACTTAGTACTTTGGGGAAAGATTTGACCCCCTTTTTTCCTGAAGAAGAGTCTTCCCTTACTGGTATGATGCTCCCTCTGAGAATGCTTACACCTTTTGAATGACTGAATATGCTTAGAGATAAAATAATAACCGATTACACACAGTGCATTTTTATTAACACTGCAGTAATGCAGGTCACCTTCAAAAATAGATTCCTTTTAGAAAACAAGGAGAATGGCAGTCAGGCTATGATTGTAAGCAAATAATTATCGTAAATGCTTGCTGTCTATTTAGTTTTTATAAAATAATATATTAGAGTAAGTCTTTTAATGACACTGGAGGTTTTCAGATAAGAGGAAAATGTTGGCATGCAATTTTCAACCAGGATTTGTAAATTATTTATAGTTCTTCATAATCCTTGATCTCCTCTGTATTAGGGCTAATGCTGTTAGCCCTGTTTTACAGATCGTGAGGAAGTGGCATGGGAACTTAATAACTTGCCCAGGAAGTTCAGTCAAATTAATTGATAACATGGAATATCAAAACAGAAATGGATTCAGCCCCCACAAATTCAAGCAGCCAGGTTTCTGAAGACCCATTTAATTCTAACGGGAGACCATACCTATTTGTACAATTGCTACAAAATGGATTTATGGCTAGAGTGTACTCCACCTCCATTTCTGACTTCCCGTACTTGGGGTGAACACAGATTCATGGGTTTGTTATTCTTTTTGCTGGTTTTGTTGTTTGATTGTGTTTTTTGATAACATTTGTATCTCAAAGAAAAGCAATTGCAGCCTAGTGAGTAATATACAAATATTTGGGGAAATTCTAGGACAGCAGTATAGCAATACATTCTTTTAGTACTCCCTATAACATGGTTATCCTGTTGCACAGCTTCTTGGCATGTATGTTTCAGAAATGGCTGTGGAACCAATTAATAATAAATTATTGTTATTGGCAGCTGCTGTGCAATTTTTTCTCAGCTGTTACTCACGTTTAGACGTGCCACGTTTCTTGAATTCTCTTCTGTTTTACATAAATGGCAGAATTCATCATAAGGACAAACATGGGATTTTTCCACACCCGTTCGATCTGAATACAGGAAAGAGGGCTCCCAGGCTCCCTTATTTAAGCGCCAAGATGGTACTCTCCTGTCTACTTGAACATTTTTGACTGTTTTCCTCCTATCCCAGGGGAGCTCTGGCCACCTTCTTACCTGTCTTACCCCAATGGGAGATTAGTGACGTAAAGTAGTTGAAACAACAGAAAATACCTGTGTGTTAATTCTTATTTGGAGAGTATAAAAACATTTGAATAGCCTTTGTGTGAGTTGTGGAAATGGCACCTGACACAGTAACTGGGATCGTTCTTGCCTTTGATTTAGAGTCTTGCAGTTCAAGCAGGATGGCTAGAAAAGAGCTATTCTCAATTGTTTTTGCTCTGCCTGAAAAAGCCCCTTACCTTTAACTAGGTCTTTTTGTGTAGTCACAGTGTTGATTCCTCATTCCAAATGCTGTCAATACTGTGTTAGTGTCGCACGCTCCTCTTTAAAAGCCCAGCCTTAACAAAACACCCTAGTGGATAGCTTGCGGCAGATTTAATAATGATTTTTCATTGTTGGATGATTTCTTCTAATTATCTTTCTTTTGAAGTGCTAAAGTCAGCGATAATGTTTCTTGTGAAGTTTCAAAAACATGGGATACTCCCTCACCTTACTGTCTTCTGGTTCTTAGACTACTGTTCAATGCTTTAACAATACAGTATCTTCGCTTGCCTGCTCAAGTTTTCTGAATCTTAGGATAACATCAAGGAAAACTCAGCAGCTTTATCCTCTAGCACCTTCACACAAAATACAAATGCTCAACCCCCATCTTAAACTGCCAGACTGTTATAAAACTAAAATAAAGCTGAACATTAGCAAGTGTGCTCCTTCTCACACACACACAAAAAATCTCAATTTTGCTCAAGATGAAAGTTATTATTATTTTAAGATAACACAGCGTTATCGTCTGTTCAGCTACAACATTTATAAACCATAAGTCTGCTGACAGTTGGCAGCAGTGGTGGATTTTGATTAAGTAGGCAAGCACACTGAAAAAAACCAAAAAATTATGTTGAGCCTCTGTATTTATCTCTTCTCCAGACAGAAGGGTGGGCGAGCAGCTGCCTCCACAGATGAGTGTAATACAGCTCCTTGGCCAATGTGCATTTTAAACAGATTAAAGAAGCTCAGGGTGTATTTTTGATTTTTAGGGAAAACTACAAAAAGGGGGAAGACAAGAGAGAAAATATTAACAGTCCAATACCAACCAGCTACTTACAAAATTAAATTTTTATTTTTTTCAGAGGAGATGTGTTCAGTCTCCTTGTGTGTTTAACTGTGATTGTGTGTTTGTAAAAATCTAAGAAGATGTTGTGAAAACTCAGCTGTTACCCGTCAAATACCCCAGTGGTATTTGATATAAAATTGACTGGAAATTTTCTGCTGAAATGGTTCTTGCTTGAGCATTATTTCATTAGGAAAGCAGAGAAAATATGAAAGGTTTAAGACATTCCATTAAAATCAGTAGGAATCTGTGGACTTGACACAGGAACATAAGTAAGGATCTATGAAAAAACCTGCTGAGCTTCTAGTTGCCCAGTAGATGGCTTAGAATATCAATACCCATGTCTCTAGGACACTTCACCTCATCCTTCACCCCTTTAATAGTCAAAACCATGACATTGTCCTCAAGGACTTGACCTCCAGTTCCCATCCAATTGGAAAGGAAATTGGAAATTGTTCTATTATTTCATAAAATTGTTTCTTCACTTCCTGAAGATAAAATTGAGAAGGGGAAATTGTAAAATTTACACATAGTAAGGTTATCAAAGGAAGATTTTGAGGAATAAATACATAAATTCAAGTGCCATGGGTAAGGTGACCATGTTCTCATTTGACAAGTAAAAGGTCTACAGGAAAATGTTCAGTTTGGGAGTTTTTAATTCTTAAATTAGATCCTCAAGCAGTAGTATGGACAGATGGTCTTAAGTCTTATGAGTGGCATTGCAAGAGCAACAGGGAGTCTGAACTTTATTGCTAAAATGACCTAAGTGGTGTACATTACTAGATGGAAATGATTTCAGAGGCATAGATGTTCTCAGTATTGTGAGCTGGTGAACAGAGCATGAGCTGTGTGGGAAGCTTGCAGAGATTTTAATCAGAGAAGCAAAATTTCTGGAGAGGATTCAATCGACTCTTCACTTTTGGGACCTTGAAGTTTCCAAAGTCTATCTTAACAGTAATTGACATAGCCAAATACAGCAGCAATATTTAAGGATGATCTTACCAACCCTGAAAAACAACTGTTATGATTTAAGTTTTAATAGAGCTTTTTAACACAGTCTTCTTGCTAACTAAATGTTCCATCTGACTTGGCCGGCATTTATGCAAGTTTTCTGGTTTCTTGACCTGTCTCTGCAGGTGTGAGCTTAATTCATATTTATTTTGTTAAGCAAAAGCAGTGAAGGGGAGCAATGCTAGTACGATAGCCCTGAAAAAGGAGGTCAGCATTTGCAGAAACCGGTAGAACAAATTTCAAGCCTGTTCTTACTATTGTTCCAGTCCTGAAACAACCAATAACAAATCTCAACAGAGTTGTAGGGATGATAGAATCATAGAATGGCCCAGGCTGGAAGGGACCTTAGGGATCATTTAATCCAACCTCCCTGTTGTGGGCAGGGACACCTCTCAACTACCAATCTGGTTCAAAGCCAGGGACTCAGAAATAGAATCTGTTCTATTGAACTGATCTAGTGAATATCTCCCTGACAGATGTTTGTAAGCAGGTTTAAAATAATAGAGACTATTACCCAGGCATCCTGTCTTTCATATAAAAGACATATGTGATTTAAGGATTTCACAAGGTAGTGTAATTTGCCCATTTACCTGTGGAAAACTAAAACACCAGACAGCAGCATCTTGCCCAGGGTGACTCTGCAGACCAGCAGCCGAGCTTATAATTAGACTTGTGGACTGCAGGCAGTGCCCTACCCTTTAAGTTCCATAAATTGTTACTGATAAACATCATTAATAGTTTTCCATGTCCTTCAACTCTCATACTACAGTAAATTGTCTGCTTGCAGTAATACAGAAAATGTGACTTTATATACTCACAATGTGAAGATGGATGCAGTGACGAAAGAACAAGGAAGCAGACATTTGTTGATCCACATACCAGTAACTCAGTTCCTGGACACAAGTCTGTGTTTAGGATAAGGAGGGTGGACCGTGCACAAGACGCCTTATGAGAGAAGGCATGCAGATTTTTCCAAAATATGCTTGAAAAAATTGTAAATAAATTGAGAAAATTGAACTTATTAGTGGGGCTGAGAAATGGAAAGCAACATAAAGAATGACAGGGGAGAACAGCCGTGAGGAGAAGAAAAATAGATGCCAGCTTTTGTTGATCTCTGACCTGAAATATACAGTCATGAGCTAGTCAGGTGAGAAATCTGCACAATCCTGTGAATAAAACTCAGCTGTCATCTCGTAATAAAACTGTCTAGTGCCTCTGGGAATGAAGAACAAGCTATAGCTAAGCAAATTGCAAGGACTGTTTATCATCACGTAGCATTGTATGTGCTTTTCATTTACATGTTACTTTTTTTCCCCCCTTCTTTCAAATTGCACCCATAAGTCATGGGGTAAAAATCTCAATGTTCAGCTCCATTACACAAACTTCCTCTTTGAAATTCAGAGCAAGGAGCATATGGAAATTCCTACAGCGAAGAACAGACACTACACACAGAATAAAAATCAGCACTGTGCAATATTGAAATGAGTGCCTTTATGGGTTAGTTTGAATCAGACCATGATATGATTGAAATTCAATTACCTCTTCCGCTTTGAAGGGCCAAGTAGCTTGGAGAACACAAAGTTAGACCGTAAGGATTAAGAGAACAAAGAATCTATGTTGACTGTTCTCAGTAATTCTCTTCTGGCTTGATGCATCTAACCTATTCACAGAGCCCTGAAGCTATATATGGTAAATGTAGTTTATGCTATGTTTGTGCAGCTTATCTGTTCTTCTGAATTTCTTGGTCAAAGACACGGTACAAGCAATTGTTCTCTTAAGCAGCCAGTACATCTTTGGTAGAATCAGCCTTGTTTGTAACTTGCTCTGAATCTCTGATTTATAGTGAAAACTTACCAGTAATCCACTTTAGATCTAATCTGCATATTTTTCGTCTTTTTTTAGCCTGCATTTCTACTTGTCTATGTTCAAAGGCTTTGTTCTTCTTTTAATAGAGTATACACTTTGTCATTAAAATCTGATGTGAAATTTTAGCGTGAGTGTATAGTCAAATGGTGTGGACCCAAATAACATTACTGTTACAACAAAATGGGTAAGATTCTGAGTGCTTGAAATGTCATAGCTGTGGCCTTTTATAGTGCTGGGTGACAGCAAGAGAAACATTTAAGTCTATTAGTCACTAGGAAACAGTTGCAAAAGCAGTTTATAATACAAGTTATTTTGTTAAAATTTTGCAATGACTTTTTTCCCTCCAAACTAAAAAATAGTCATTTTAAAGAATGTTTTGAAAAGGGCTTAGTGTATTCTTTATGTTAATAAGAACTGAGATTTTTAGTCTGTGTAGTTGAGTTGCACAGTTTTTTTAACAAGAGCTTTTGGGGTGGGAGTATTGCTTTTCTAAAATAAATTGTATTTCTTAGCATAGAAACCTAATGCTGTTCATGGTGCCTACTTTCGAACTTGACGAAAGTGTTTCCTGGTGATTTCTGTACATGAGTATATTTTTATTTCACATGCTACAGGTTATGGAAGTGGCACTCTGCAGACTGTATGTAGATACAGGAGCTGATTGACTAAGACAAAAAAAAAGACAAAAAAAATATGTTACCATACTTCCAATTCAGTCAAAGAGCATCTTTTTTTTTTTTCAGTTTTGCTCCTCTTTGAACAACTGCTGTATGTTAACAGGCATAGATCCATTTTTATCAAGCATTAGCTGAAGTCATTTTTTCTAAAGAAAACAATAGAGACAGCCTATAGTGAATGAAACCTGCATGGATTTGTAAAAGTCAGATAAGCCTTTTTAAGTTGTCAAGTGGTTTGAAACAAAACAATTTGCTTTCTAGAACAAGACTGTAACCTTTAGAGTACATCCCTTGAAGGGGGCAGAGCATGGCCGTCAGCTCCAGAAGCCGATGAAATTGCAAAGCAGGATTATTGTTTTCCCTCATTGTCGTCAGAACGGACTGAGTGACTTTCTTGCTATTGGAAGAATTGGCTCTAGCTCAAAGTTACTCAGCCTTCAGTCTGTGGTTCAGTGGTGATCTTGAGGGTCTCTAGTGGCCTCTGAGGATGTGGTTTTCAAAACAATTATCAAAAACATAAAATCAACCTTCCCTTTCACCTCCAAATCTTAACTGCTCCCAAGGAAGGAAGCAAAGACTAAGGAAAGAATCCTACATTGCACCTTATTTTTATCTAGTTACAAATAAAAATGATTGTGTGGCATATTATAGAAGGTCAAGAAGTACTGCTTTAGGTGGAACGCTTAAGAGAGAAGGGTAGATTGATAAGTTTTTGTTCCTCCTCTTTGTGCTCTGAAAGGATTTTCATCTTTGAATTACTATAATCTAGGTCATCTCCAAAAAACTACACAAATCAGTGAAGCTCATGTGTGATCTTCAGTGTAACATGCTTCTTCCAGAGCTTAGAAAGTGATCAAAATGTGAACAAAGACTACTTATATGCTACCTCAGAATTAACCAGGTAATTTGGAACACTGTAAAAATCAGTATCTCATCAATCTACAATTAGTTGTTTGATCCCATCTGGACACCCTCATGTTCTTCCTGTTGAAGTCTTCTGAGAAAAGGTGACCTTCTCGATTGAAGTTCTTCTTCTGACAGCCTCATACAGATGTGTGATGTTTCACATCAGCTTTCATTTCTGTCAGATAATGTCAGTGGGCTGTTATTTGATCTTCTTAAACTGCTGATCACCTCACACCGCAGACCTGTTCTGAATGCCCAGTAGGACTATGAGGTGAATTCTCAGTCCGCCAAAGCCTCCTTTGGGAATTCTGTTTTCTTGTACTCTAAACTCTTGTTGTGCAGCCATACACCGTGCTGGCTGATAGAGTAGCAGCTTAAGATAGCAGCATGTACCCCCTTCTCATTTTCCCTCAGCATATTCCAGTGGTTTAAGTAATTTACAAAAAGAGGATATGAGCATCTTATAGTCATTTAATATAGAGAAGAACTTGTATATTTTGTCTTTCTTTTTGACAGTTTTGCGGTTGGTTGCAGTGCTTACACATCAGCATTTGCTCACATCATGTTCATTTTGCACAAGGATCTCTGCAATTCCTGTAACTGTGTGCTTAAGGACTTTGATTTAGGGTTGAAATGGGCAATGCAGATGGCATTCTGCTGTCCTGGAAAATGTAAGAATCCTGAGTCAAACTGTTGATTTAGAAAAGATTTAAACATTCTCTCAGTTGCGCTTTATTTATTTTTTTAATATGAAGATGTACAGCCATATTTTCTGCAGGAAATATATCTACCCTCTGGGCAGGAAATAATACAAGTAGAAGATATGTCTCCTTTCTCTTATACTCATGGAATGCTTAAAAAAAATTGTCCTCAGAAGAATCACTTGCTTGGGAGTTACGCTTTGATGAAACCAAACACAGGAACTATCAGCAGCGGTATCGACTCATGCATAAGGTTTGGACACCTGCATGCCCCTGGTCCTGATTGCTTCCCTCCGAAGTTTTACATACAGGTATTAACCTGCTGGAGCTTTGATAGAGGGAGCACTCATAGATGCACAAAGTGTTTCTGTGAATTTGTGACCTTTTGTCAGCAGAAGCAGAGGACATCACTTGAATGTCAAACTTTCCATAGCTTATTGGCCATTCTCTGAGCCATACCTCTGAGCCATCTTTGGCTACTCAAACTTCAGAGCAGCAGTAATATTTTCTGGTAATTTGTTACATCACATTACTCGACAGACTTACTTGGTGAATGTGGATCCATTATTTCCCATACTTGCAGGCAAATCTTTACATATTTCCACAAGGATGGAGAAGTCAGAGTATCAATTTCAGTGTGGAAGCAGAGAAGACCTTGTTTCATAGCCAACAAAACTTAAGCTTAAAGAGAAAGCTTAGGCTGAGGTTTGTGTTGCTAAGGAGATAATGCGTTTGTAGCCAGACTCATTCTTTGCTTGCTCCTTTGTAAATATTTCCTAATTCACCTTTTTAATATGAATTCTATTCCTTTCTTACATACCTTTTCAATGTGTAAATATGATTATCCATATTGTTAAAAAATAATAACTTGTAATGATCACAGCACTGTAACAGAAACAAACTGGATTTTAATTCCATTTTAGGTCTCATTCAAAATAGAAATAGGCTTTAGGCATATATGCAGTCTTTACACATGCCCCCACAGTAATGGAGATATAATGCAACATTTGTTAATGGCTCTAAAAGCAACTATAGCAAAATAAAACCCTTTAGGATAGAGAGGTGTATATAATTAGAGTTGTAGATCTCAGATTAAGTCATTCTTCTTTGACAACTTATGAGATGCATAGTCCTGTGCTCGTGCATGCAGTCTGTACCCTAGCAATTACACAAAGGCAACTGCTATAAATGCCTTTGCCTTCTCTGGAAATTAGAATTCAAATTTTGTCCTTTCAAACAGTCAGCAAAGAATGTCTCTGAAATTAACATTCACTGGGTAACATGGAGTTATTGCAACATCTATTTCTTTCAGCTCAAACTAAAAGGCACCCCTAGCCTGGTCAGTTCAATCACCATTTCCTCTTGAAAATCTATAGGCTGCCAGCTGGCTTACTCCTCTCACTGTATTGCCAGTACTTTTTATTTTAAAAGATAGTCATATATGCTGGAGCCCAAACTCCCTGGAAGGCTGCAGTTCTGTGTCTGAAAATTAGAAAATAATAATTATTCACTGTGAACTCAATAATGATGCTTTCAGATGGAGTGAGATGAAGTAGCATGTTTTATTTGGGCTATTAAATTTAGTAAGGTTAGATAAGATCTTGATAAAACCTTAGTTCAATTTACATGAAAGTCTGGCTCCTTCTGTCATATGCAAATACCTGGACAGAGAGCCACAAAAATCCTAAGAGAGCAAGACCCTGACCTATTTTTTCATTGATCCTGGTAGTATGTGAATATATCATGAGTACTTAACATGATCTTTGACCTCCCATTACCATCAGTGCTCAGTTTGTTAGTGCTGGCATTGAGGAGTTCCTTCCCGGGTCTCGAACTGCTACGGAAAACTTGTTCATATCTGCCTCCGTTGAGCCCCATATGTAATAGAGCTCCGAGCATGTACAAAGATTATGCCGTCGAATTTATGACCTCTTTACACATACTTGTAATTCAGAGGGAAGTGGCAGATAAAGATCATTTTAAATGGAAGCTAGCCCTCTCTCAAACACAGGCAGCAGTGAAAAAACTGCACAAAGTCAAAATACCAAAGTGGCCTTACCTGTTAGGTTTTAATTGGAGCAAGACCAGAATTGCTAGCCTTTTCCTATCTCTTTCCTTCGCTCCTGAGTTTTCTTTTTTTTTATTTTGAGTTTTCTGATGAAAATGAAACTTGATGAAATTCAACTTTCATCACTCTTTTTGTCCTTGGTCTTTTTTTTTATGATCAAGTGATGCAGATGGTCTCTTTCGCACACCCATGTATTTTGCTATAACAATCAGGGTCTATGTCATTATTTTTAGTAACTGAAAAATCCGACTTTCAGTCTTTACCTATACTTTACAACATTTCCACATATTTGTAGGAAGTAAAGGTCACAGGAGATCATAAAAAAATAATTTCAGAGAGGATAATATTGTCCGTTTTCCAGTCTCACTGTACCTTTTCTCGCTGAGCAGATCCCTCTGTCAGGTCCACTTTCTGAAGAACAGTCAGAACGTTATTTAAAAGTTTCTGGTGTCTGAACACATAAGAACTGGACAAGTACTGTCCTTTTCCAAAAAAAAACCCCTCAGAGCACACCAAAGTGGACTAATTACCTTTAGAAAAGCACTTGCTCCCTTTGCAGAAATTCCAAACTATTGTTGTCAGGCTGAGAAGTAATCAAGTAAAAGACTTCAGTGTAGCTGAATACAATTGATTGTGTTTCAAGGATTACAGGCAATTTAAGGCATGGTAGGAATGCACTTCCTTTTTTCTATTTTCAGCTGTTTTCCAATTACAAGGTACTCCTGTCCTGGCATGAACATCTGCATTCATTTGGCAAAAGACACATTTCTGACAGAACAATAAATCCTCTGATGGTATTAAAACCTTATCTTTTCATTCCCAAACTTGTATAGACAAGAATAAGAAATTATGCAGAAGAGAAAAGTTATGTCATCTGTGAGATTGCAGTAGCAGTTTTTTGTCAATTCCTGGTTCTTCATTTCAGCACTGAACAACCCAACAGTGCCTCATGCATTCAAAAAGCACTATTTTCACTGAGAAGATCTCTCCATCCAGTTTCTTCTTCATACAAAGACTAGTCCAGGTGCAAGTTCACATGCTGAGTTATTTAATTCTTTTCTGTCAAAGCCTCCTTGTGTGAGTGCTAGGCATCTTCCGTTCTCCCTGTAATGACTAGAAGTTGGGAGAGCTCTCGAGTTGACTTCAACCTTTCTTCTTGTCAGTCTACTTAATTAAGGCCATTAGTATTTCAGCTGAAACTTCCATGAAACTGTATCATACTCAATGAGAACGTCGAACCGACATGTTCCTCCTGCCAGCTATGTATGTGCATGGGAAAATTATGTTTGCAGAATAATAGAAAGCTGCTGTTCTTATTTTACTCTGTCTTTTCATTCTCTTTTCATGAATTGTTATTCCCCTAGAACTTACAGATTTATTCAGAAGAAGGGAGAAAAATGGAAGTAAAAAATTTTGATTATTACTTAAAAAAAAAGAATAATCTTGTAAAAAATATGAAATATCTACTTAGTCCTAACAACAGAACACTGCAGGATACACATTACTGACCTCTTAATGCAGTTCTCAGGTGGTAAATGGCCCATTAATGCTCCCTTGTCGTGACAGCTTCTATAATTTATTCAAATTCACAGGCAGGGCATAGGATAGGAGGGCAGCAACACCACAGAAATGGATTTTGTGACATTAATACCAAAGGTCTTGCTCTTCCCTTGGAGGTGATTCTTTACAAATGGCTTTCAGTGACATCCTTTCCTGATGGAAAATGATCCTGTAACCAACCCGAGTCTCTCATTGGGACAAGCTTGGATCATTAACACCCTTAAGCAAAGCGACTGCATTCTCCCATGGTCTTTTGCAGCCCATTTGCATGTCTGTAGCATCCTTTCAATGAATAATTTGTTTCCTGGGCTTTATCCCCTACAAATCCATTTGATGGACCCAGAATTTTAGAAAGGTTGCGTTTCTTTCACTAAGCATCCTAGTAACGGAAAGCAGGACTGGGCAGACATCACAAAGTTTTTGCTAGTAAAGTTCCTATTAGCGGGACAGCAACAGGAGACTGAGAATACCTGACTGCGGGAGACCCAAATAACATGAGAGCTGCAGAGCACCCTTTAGTCAGGGCAAAGCATGGGGACACAGACACAATGAGTCTGTGTTTTACTCCCACCACCTGCTCCAGCACGGTGCAGCACTGCTTCACAGGTCACTCTGGCCATCACGCTCTTCTGCAGCAATAACAGTAAATGCTGCAGAGAAAATGACCATCACTGGCATCTTTCCCTTTCCCAAGACTGGAATTGCTGCGGCTGTTGGTCAGGCCAAGAGTGATGGCGAAGAGGTGTCCCAAGCCTGGCAGGACCTCGGGGTGTTCTGGGTGTGTCTGTGCAGTATTTCCAGGATTCAGCTGCACTATGAGTTAACATATGTGGCATAGAGAGTCCACAGACTCCCGTAGTTCATCTCCCTGCCCCTAGAAAATTATACCTGTATAATTTGTGTCAGATATTTGCTTAACACATTCTTTAAAATCTCCAAAGACAGAGATTTCCCCATCTCCCCACACAATCTATTCCAGGGCCTAGTTAACCTTAGTTTTACAGAATGTTCCCTATGTCTAATCTAATTCTCCCCTGTTGCAGCTTCAGCCCATTACTATTACTTCTCCTTAAAATAAGCATGCAAAAAATGCTTATTCCTTTTCTCCTTTGCAGCAGCCTTTCATGTACTTTGAAGACTGTTAGCTGTTCTTATAGCTGTCTCTTCTCTAGTCTGCACAGCCCCAGATCTTTCAGCCTTACCTCATAAATCTAGTACTTTGATCTTTCTCACTGCTGGAATGAGTCGACTTTTCTCATGAAGTGTAGTTTCCAAGCTCAATACAGTTGTAGGTGAGTAGCGAATGCCATGGTAGTTCGTATGGCTTGCAGCTAAAATACTATTTATGTTTCCAGTATGGTTTATCAGGATATTGGTTCCTATTATGCTTTTGACTCTCTATAATGTCTGGCTTTCTCTTTCTGCAGAAAAGGGACCAGCTTGTCTTCTACTCTGCACTCGTAAAAATGGTTTGCCTTGAATGTAGAAATTTACGTTTGTTCTTTGCGGATTATATCCTTTCCCGCTCAGTCCCCATGTGTTGCCTGGTCTAGTTGAGAGGTGGCATCCCTGCCCATGACAGGGAGGTTGGATTCAGTGATCTCTAAGGTCCTTTCCATCCTAGGCCATTCTATGGTTCTATGGTTTACTTATTTAGTTAGTTCTTCAGCTAAATAGATGGTAATAAACAAGGGGAAGACAGTTCTTAATTTACCAGTTTGATTTCCACAGTGACCATCTGACCACAGCTGAAGAAGATTATTGACTACCTTAGGCTTTGAGTGTGAAATTATTTTTAAAAATTTTTTTCATAAATTGATAACATTAGCTTTGCACCATCTGTGTATCAACTGTAAAATTGTAGTAGTTTCTCTCTCAAATTATTCAATTACAGTGTCAAAAAAGTGAAATTTCTTGACGATTGGAGTAGATCTTTCCTCCACTGTGAAATTAGGGGAAAAAATCAGTATTTCAGGTAAAAAATACTAAGTTTGTCTCATATTTTACATGTGAAAAAACCCACTTGTTTTTCCTGAGAGGATTTAGATCACAGTGATGTGAATCCTGGTGATATTGAAGACTGTAGCAAATCTCCTATCTATTAGATCCAGGTTTTAAAATATCTTTGTTATGATTCTGAGGGTTATCGCCAGTATGTGTGTAGATTTTCCAGTTACAGTAGTGTAAAACTGCATTATGCACATGGGAAACAATGAAAGTCTGCAGAAAACTGCCTTCATCAATGTCACTTTACTTTAAAAAGTGGGCACATGACTGAATATTTACGGACCTTTTAAGCAGTTGCTGACCAATAGTTTACCAGAGAAGCCTAAGTTTATATCTCCCAATGGCTATATTAAAAGTTGTAAATATCATATGGGGTCATATAGAAATGTTCATCACCTAGGTATTTAGCAATTCATGTGTAAAGAGTGATCCATAACTTTTCCTGAATTTAATGTCATTTGAATAGTGAAATCATGCACATAGTGATGAATAATAGCCTACAACCCATTTCATTCTCCTTCCACTTATAGATTGACTCTAGAGTATATGTTCTAATGCCTTATCTAGACTAATTTTTTTAACATCCCAAGTACTTTCAAATTTTACACAGCACCTGTACGTTGTTGGATGTCCTGAGTGGCTTAGAAGTCAAAAGACAGCATTTTCAAAAGCACTTAAGTATGTCTTTGTTCCTTCTTTCTTTTTTTTTTTTTAAAGGAGATGAAGTATCTTCAATCTTGGTGAATGTCATTAGAATTTCTAATTTTAACCTTGAGCCTGTGAGCCGTTTAGGTCACACTGGCTTTTCCAGAGATTCGGGTCCACTGCGGTCATTAGATGCTTCAAAATAAAATGTCAGATCTTTGTTAAATGAATAGTTATCTTTATTTTTCTACTTTCTCCATTTAATTGGGTTCTAAATGATTAAATGACTAAATTTGATCCGTGTGAAGGTGGCTAATTCTTGAGGAGCACTGGCTACTTGCTGTCAGCCTCAATCCACTCTCCTGTCAAGGATCTATGCAGTCATGTGGGTCAAAGTCAGGATCCGATGAAGCTGAACATCCGTCCATACTGGTGGGGGGAGAGGTAATGGCAGCAGCTGCTAGTGCTGCTCAAATGTTGAACATAAAAATGTACTTGTAGATGTTCACACTGCTCAGGAGGATCCTCTTCCTTCAGATACTGAAGACTTATTCTGCAGCATAGCTTTACATTCCAGCTCAAAGCTCTCGTTAATTGCTCAGAGAGAATAATGTGCTATACAGTCTTGCTGTAGCAATACCTTCTGCTTTCAGCCACTTCATTATCAGTATTAATTTTTTTGTTATGTTTTCTGATCTCTGTTCTGGATAAAAAGTGACATAATCCCTTTTGAAATAGATGGTGACAGTGCCATTGTTCATGATCAGTCACCAAAGAAAGTGGTTCTGTGGTGATGCATATACTCATAATATGAACGTTTCCTGATTTTAAGCACTTTACTTAGTAATGCTGAACAGGAGTGTTTGAAAGAGCAGAATGTATTTGACCATACTTGTCCCCTTCGAAGTTCATGACTATTCAACAGCTAAATCCCTTCTAATGGGTCTGGAAGTGTGATCTATAGCTCACTGCTATGCTGTGAAACCATGGTAAATGGCCCATGACTTGTCTACAGAAGCATATTAAATATATTCTGGCTTAAGTTTTTTAGGGATGCCTCATGATAAAGAAACATGGATGGATGACAGACACTTAGTACTCTCCCAAAAATGAGGTCTTCTGCCAGCAGCAGATCTTTCACTTCTAAGTTTAGATCAGCTTAAAGATTTTCCAAAATAGACCTGCCCCGTGCATGTCTTACAGAAACACACGCTTGGGATGTTAAATCCTAATCTTTATCAAGTAGTCAAATACATGTTAGCACTATAGGTGACTATTCCATCCAAGAACTAAGCTATATATAGACATGGAAGCGTATAATCATATGTATGTGAGGGAGCTTTGAAGGGTAATTATTTGAGCTGCAGATCACCTGAGCTTTTGAGACATCATATCCATGCATTGTGATCAGCATCTTTTTGTTCTCTTCCAGTGCTCAACTGAGCGTGGTGGTGGCACAGGGACAGCCAGAAGGGTACTGTGAAACCTGTTGGCATCGCTGATGATGTAGAACTGCCAGAATGGGCACACAGAGGCTTGGTGGAAAGCAGCGCCCACACACTCCTAATGAGGACAAAAGGAGGAGGGTTCGCCTGTGCTAGCTCAGAGGCAGTGCCAGGCATCTCCTGTTGGTGGGCAGCCTGAGGAGAAAACAGTATTGTCTGTGTGGGATTTAAAGCTGTGTCAAAACCTTCCTTCCCCGCAATGTACGGTTCCATCTGCTGTTTGAGCAGGAAGTATTAGCGTAGGTGGGAAAGGAAGTTATGCACCTAGGAGAAGCTGTTGTCTCTGAGCTAGTTAGGAAAAGCCCGTGTGACAACATGAGAGATATACTTGTGTGTCATACAACAGAGGTTTGCTCAGGAAAGGAGCAGCAGAAAGTGCAGTGGAGGAGAAGAAATGCAAACAGCCAGCCTGGGTGTGTCCTGACCTGTGCGAGAAACGGGATTTCCCCTGACCCTCTTGGAACTGCACCAGCTTACGTGGGAGCAGGATGCAGGTAGGGAATGCATCCATAACCTATTCTAGGCCCACTCCATTTGAAGCAATTTAATAGAAACCGAGGCAAACTTTCTATTCTGACAGCACTTGTTAACCACTGACAAGGTGCCTTTTTTCAGGGGTTGAGGAGGGCACATAGCCAAAGACATCCTACATTCCTTATGTTAAGTGCGAAGGTTGCCAAAATTAGCGCACATACACAGAGTGCACAATAAGCCATTTCCCGCTTGATATGCCAAGAAGGCTGAGGAATCTGTGAATTATGCTGTTAGCAGGAAGCACATACCCAGCATCTTGTCCATCAAAGCAGAAAACACCTCCAAACGGCAGTAAGAAAGAACTAACATTGCAAGAAACAGTGTTTAAAACCAGCAGCAGAACCTCGCAAACAGAATTCTGAGCTTGTGTAGACAGCTCCTAACTTCGTGCCAAAAGTGAAAAAGCAGCGTACGCGAGAGTATAATCAAGCTCTTCGAATGTACTATGCAAGCATCCTGCAGCAGCTTTTTCTCCAAGAAAGCTGAAGTTCTGAGTGCTGTCTTGAGGGAGACGTTTCACACTTCTTCTGTAGGTACCGCAGCAAAATTACCTTAGCCATAGCAGCATTGCACGACTCTTTATTCCATTTTGCAGAGGTAATAACCATTAGCTGAATAATGTAGGCTGAAACATTTTGCCCCATAAAATTTTTTTCTGTTGACAAACAGTTATTTCTATCATCCACAACAACCATTTTAAAGGACAGCAGAATGAAGCTGAGTTTTCCATTTAACACTTTCAAACTTTTTTTGTTTGGAAGGCCTGATTTATTCATACTGTGTGCAGTGTTTTAGTGAGGCAATATCTGGAGCCAGAATTTGAGGAAGAACACAATCCATTGGCAAGAAAAAAGAGAGGGGAGAGATGTGGTATTTATTGTTCAAGCAACTGGTACACTGTTTTAGCACTATTTTAGAGTAGAAGAAAGAGACATAATTTCTTACAAGAAATCTCTTAGATTTTTAGAAATTCATTCTGTGAATCTGACTGGGAAGATAATGCATGTAGAAGAGGATTAGGTCCTGCTTCTCTTCTCACTCAGATGCAGGTGGTCAGAAAGTTTCTCTGAGGTAATGATGAAAGATCCAGGCTCCTTGTTTCTGAAGAGGGCTACATTTTCAAAATGAGACACAAAACAGATTCAGTGGTCTTGCTCTGGTCAGGTAAAATCCCCTGCTCAAATAGCAAGTAGGCAATTATTTAAAGTATTATGGAAAAATGATCGGTTCTACACTAACGTATGATGCAGGTAAACAGTTCTGGTGGAAAACAATACAAGATCTTCTGTAATAAAAAGTTCTGTTTTGTTCCATGTTTGATCCTACCTCGTTGCATTCATTTACTTAAATACAATTGCAAACTGGACCATGTAGACTTTGTCCACTTTGCTGATATTACAGCCTGCTAACACGGCGGGGCTTGTCTTTGGTCACCCAGGTAGGATGAGCCATAATGATTAACAACATGTATTATTTCTTGGCGCTGCTTGTTTTTAAACTGATGACTCTATAACTATCCCACAGCTTTTGGCATTGGCTGCACATCAGGTTGTGACCTGAGGCCTCCCGGGTGTAAATAAAAGCAGCATGTATTCCTGGGGCTTAACAGGAAATATTAGACTTCATGGCTCAGTTTTTAGCTTAAATGATGCTTTGCTGGAGATATAAATGAAAAAAGTTACAAAAGAAAATGGAAAAATAGTTTGCAATGTTCTCTTTAATTGTGGAGATCTAATATCTAATTGCATCTTTATTTTCATGGGTATGAGCCTAAGGAGAATTTTCTTTCTGGTTAATACCTACTGCTAGTGAGTTTGTGTCTTATGAAAGTAGATTCTTCACAACTATCTTGGAACTGAAATACTGTTAAGTCATTTTCTAAATATACTAGTAACTTTAAAACTCACAGCAAGCTTGTATTTAAGCTGAGTATAAAAAATGGAGTTGTAAATGCCGAACAATGAACATGAACACTTGCAGGGCACTTACATGAAGTCTGAGGAAACTGGAAGGATGAGGACAACCGTAGCTGCAGGGTTGGTAATGAAACTCCTGTTGAAGAACAGGTCACAAACTGGGGTTTTCTTCCCAGCTTACCATGCAGCACTTACGGATACTGACGAAATCTGACTCCAGACCACCAGACCATTATTCCCACTAGTAACAATGCCTAGAATCACATAAAACAAGAGTTCTGATCTAAACTGTTGTGTGAATGGAAGCTAAACACGAAGTTTGGTGCTGCTCATAGCCAGGTGCAAGTCCAGGCATACCTGGCATTCCAGATCTAACCTTTATCATCAGATTTATCCAAGATTTGAGTAATATTTTAAGTCAGCATGGAGTGCTAAAAAATGAGGACAAGTTTTGGGAAATGTTTCTGTGAATGTGGACTTACATTTGTAACTAAGTGAAAGGCTTGGTGAGCTAACCACGCTTCCACCTCATGCTTGGTGCTCTTTGAAGATGTTTAGATAGAATTTTCGTGAGAACTGCCAGTATATTAGAGGCCAGTCAGACAAAATATACCCCACTGTTTTGCATCTAGGGCATATAGCACCTAATCCAAGACAGGGGATACCTTTTGCTGCAGCAGCTAGTCCAAGATCAGCTTCACTCTGAATCTCCAGCACAGTGGGTGGGGGCAAAACTTTGCCCGGTGAGAACAAGACTACCAGGCAAAGCACTGAGTTAGGGTGCCTTTAGTGAATAATTTCTTTTTGTTCAAGCAAACTCGGGAAAAGGGAAGTTTCCTGTCTGTGATCTGGAGTTTCTCCTGCTACTGGGAAAGTTTGTGATCTGTAGGAGATGTGTTACTCTAACCCACTGGAATGTACTCAGGAAGCAGAATGAATTCTGTGCTTCACAGTCTGCAGCAAGAGCTTTAATCTATCCTGAAGTCACTTGAAGCTCTCTCTTCTTCCTCAGCAAACACCTTTTTTTCTCTCTGTTTAAGCATGAATCAGCCTGTTGAACACAGACACACAAACGTTAACTGAAATCTCAGTGTGATATTCTTTAGAAGTTTGATGGCCAAAAAGCAAAACTGAGATTTGAAGCCCCTTGCTGCACATGTGCATACAATACCTTACACCTGGCCACACACAGGATGGCTGGCAATGTGCCTGTAGCAGCTATTTGCTCCCACTCCTGACGATTTGATATTCCAGGATCAAGGCAACAGGTTCACTTCAGGCATCTTCATGCAGCCTATGGGACTGAGCGGGTAAAATGATCAAAACAGAGAATTTTCCAAGTATACAGGTTGGATGTGACCCTGTGACATTTTGTTGTAGAGCAGGCTACTTTAATGAGTGCATGAGCTAGTGTTCATCTTAAATCAAATCTTATTCCCTTGCGTATGCCTGCTGCCTCTCCAAGGCTGCAAATCTGTTTCAAAGGTTATTAGTTTGGAAACACTTTAGGATGTACATGCCTGTACTAAACCTGTAACTGCCTGCATTATTTTGGTGACAATAGAAAAAGAGAGAACAGCTCTCTGATTTTCTTTGCCTTTATCTACAAGTATTTTTCCATGCAATTAATCACACTAGGTTTCTAATTGAAGTGGTCATTTGCATAAATATTAATCAGTCACTAAGAAATCTAAAGGGTCAGAGGCATGCCAAATGAAGGAGTATATTTGGAACATACCCTGCTGTCTTTGCTGTGCTGTCATATTGCAGAAGATGCTCACAGTGTTTTTCACCAGTATGTTTCTGTTGAGTTTATTGGTCATAGCAATATAGGTAAATAAATTATGTAAGCACGTTACTTGTTCTAACTCTCCCTTAATGCTATTTCAGTAGGAGGTAAATGGCTACATATATTCTGTGTTGGTTTGGTCTCTCAGTCCCTTTATGTCTTAATGAGTGGAGAAATACTTCTTCATTCTTTGTGGTGTAATTTGTTGTGAGGATAAATAAATTGGAATCTTGGAGGCCTTTATATGAATAGGGGCCATATGACATGTTACAGAAAATTGCAAACCAGTGTTCTTGATATTCACCTTGGCTATGTAACTCATTTGCTGCTGGCACATATTCCAGCTTGGTCCTGTGACAGTTTCAGATGTTTTGCTTTATAGAATTGTTTTCTGACCACTTGATTTGACCCCTTTAATTTGGTAACTCAGAACTTCAAAAATTAAGGACAATTGAGGAACTAGATAGGAAGGTGATTTAGAAAGGAGGAAAAGGTACTAGCCAAGTTAGGCTTATTTCTTTGTTATCAGCATTTAATTATGGAAAAATGTTTTCCTGCACAGAACTGGCAGTGTTCTGGATTTGCATCTCGTCTTCATTTGTCCTCCTGCTGTCCCCAGGCATCCAGGCTTTGACCAGAAGCAGGATGGGTGGTTGGTGAGTAAATGTCGTTAGATCTGCAAAATGACTGTTTGGGTTCTGAAGGGCTTGAGACAATTGAGTACGCAAAACAAATCTCAGTAGAATGAAGGTATCTGGAAGTTCAGATTATTTCATCATAAAACTAGAAAATCCTCCATCTTCCTGAGAGCTACAGAAAAAAATGAGGTTTTTAAAGAAGACATTCACAGATTCATACTTTATTCTGCTTTTGGGAGTAGACTGGAATTAGCATTTCTCGTTGACACGTTTCTGTATATTATTGGGAAGGCAGAATGTGAACATGGCAAGCAAGATGCAGTTTTATCAGACAGGAGGAAGGAACCTGGTTGGTTGCTGTAAACCAAATGAAACTGGCTTTTCTATCAATAGTTTTCAACAGTCGGACAAGGTGGAGATATGTTGCCAAATTTCCAAGCTGAAGTGTTAATACTTAAATGTTACATATCACTTTCTCATCCATCCTGGTACTCCAGAAGTTAAATTCCCATTGATAGATCCAAGACGCAGCTCGGCGTTGTATTCATTAGGCTTTCCTGCTGCCGTTGTTAAGCTTGGTAATGTTGAAGACACTGCTAAAATGAACTTGCCAGGGGAAAATGGTTCTGATGCATCCATTTTTACAACTTACCCTGTGGTGACATCAGACAGCCTCACGGGTATCCAGGGAACACAGATACAATTGGAAAGGGGATAGAGAAAGAAGATTCAATTTTTCTTCTCTGAAATGTAAGGAGTTCAGGGAAAACATAGATGGTTCAGATATATTTGCCTTCCTTCAGGCGTGCCATCAGCCATTGTATAAGCTTCAAAACAAAACTCACCAAAATGACAGCACTTTGTTCGCTGCTGCAGTGAGGAATTAGGCTGTTCCCGAGGGAGTATTTTTTAACATTCTTGCAATGCAGGGCTAGATAAAGCCTCAAACCATTGCATGATGACAGCCATTCCAAATCCTCAAACATGGGAACTCTCTCTATTGTCTGTCACCATGCAATAGTCACCTCTCAGGACATTAAAAAGGAAATTGTATAACAGCCAAAGAAATAAAACCATGATATGATGGAGCTTGTCAGCTACTAATGTGGTATCTACATACATACATGTTCTGTGTCTGCTTATATTAAATCATTCTGTGCAAGTACTTAGCTATAAAATAAAATAATGTATGACCATAATCAGTAGACCAGTGTCAGTTTTCTCTTCCCTGCCTCCTTTGTCACAGCTTCAAGTGCTCAGTGATTTTTATTAGTAAATCTGGTAATCTTCTAAGTAATTTTGATTTCTTTTGAGGTTCTGTGTTGAACTCTACTACATGCTGTACTAGGCATATTAAGTTAAACTCAAGTTAGAGCTGTCAGTGAACCATTTTACCTGTGGTTCTAACTCTAACAAAATGTCTCTGCAGGGGTACTTTGAAAAGTTTACAGACTTGCTACTCTTTGCTTAATAAGGTCAGAATAGAAATCAAAGGAAGCAGGGGTTCTTACGTTTAGGAAAATCAAAACAACAGAAAGCCAGCTTCTGAAGTGTAAGACTGTGTAGTCCACTGGGGAGGACACGGGGGTCTGGGGCAGGGTGGTCTCTAAGTGTGCAGGTTGACTAACCTGGTGGGAGATGTCTCGAAAATCCTTTTCCTATGCCACAAAACCCTGTGAAGTTTTGAAAAGCCTCACTGTTTTGACTTCTTGGAAACATCCTGGGGGAGATGAAACTACAGTAGCTTGGTCGTTAGGTCACTCTTTGGAAGACCAAAGATTCAAGTCTTTTAATCCTTGAAGACCAGATTTGAACCCGAGTCTACACTAAGTGGTGTGTACCTCTTTCACATGCCCAGGGAAGAGTATAGCTCCTGAAAACATTTTATGGCTTTGACAACTGTTCACTTACAGATGAAATATATTTTTTTTGCCAAAAATATCATAAGCCATTTTTTCCCTTGGCTCTGCCAGTTCCTTTGTTTTTCTCTGCTTTCATCCCCGAACCTCCTACCCTTTTTCTGTCTTGTCTATTTTGATTCAGTCCATGCCCTGAATGACTTCTGTCTTGCTATGCGCTTGTACAGCATCTATCACAATGGGTTTCAATCTGTTAGCACCTAGAGGCATTAACATAATGCAGGTAATAAGATCTAAATTTAACTTGCTCACAACTATTTTACCCACGCTAATATGCATCATGCTCTTCAACTGACAGGCTCGTATTGCATATAATAGCTGCCTGGCTACAGTACACAGACAAAAAAAGCATAGAAAGTATTTACCTCAAAAAAAAAGAGAAAGAATATTTTTTCCTTCAAAACATCTCAGCTTCATTTTTTCCCATTACTTTCAGAAGCTTCATGTCAAGATAGAACATGATGCCGTTAAATCTCATGGCTGGCATAAAATATGCTTTATGAGTTATTAAAGAATGTCACAGTAGCTGGATTTGGCAATCATTAAATAAATATTACTAAATAATTTATAAAAAGAAAAGTTAATTGCTTGCCATTTGTACTTATTCTCCCTAGGAAGGATGACCTTATAGTTTTTCTTCCTTTATCTATTTTTACAATCTGGAATTAGCTCTAGAAACATCATGGTTCATCCAAATACCTATAAGAGATTTAATTGATGACGAACTTTTGTACAAGAAATAACTAACCAGCATGTTTCTAAATTTCTGTGTTTAGTTCGACTAGTCTCTCAAGTAAAAACTGCAGATAATTAAGTTCAAGTCATTTGGCCTCTAATTCTTCACTTTTACAAGTTTTAGTCATATAGGTTGCTAGTAATAACCAAATTATGTATGGGAAATTGGAACAAAGTAATTCAATTTAAAAAGTACACAAAGATTGAATCATATGGAACAGTTTTGAAGAGGTCATTTGGCCACTATACACTGTCTTTGGTTCTTGGCAAAAAACCTTGTCCTCTTGTTTACCTCAACATTCATTGTACACTGTCTGCAGTGATGCCCAAAGAAGCCCTTCCACAAAAAGGAATGTAAACTGAGGATAGACACTGGTGCCAAATTTCCAGAAAATTCATGATAACTTCTTTAACCTAAGCTTCAGCCAGCTGAAAATACTAAGCATATCATCTAGCTTCATTCAATGGGAAGTTTCTAAAACACAGCAATAAATAATCTTTTGGAAGTACCTTGACTATAGAGATGGCTAATATTGATTTATGCTAGATCCTGACCTGGACAACCAGCTTAGGAGGAATTTCAGTCACGTCCACAGAAATTTTAGCTGGATGGTTCTGCTTTCCAGTTGTTTATACTGTGTGGGACTGTACTGAAATGAAGTGACGCTGGCTTCAGTATCCCTCCTCCCAAGCACAGTTTACGCTTCCTAATTTGCAGTTCCCTGTTCTACATAGTGCGAGTCTCACTTTGCTTGGAGGTAGTGTGTTACACCTCAGAAACTGACTGCTGGACTGGATTGAGACCAAAAGAACTTCTTACCATGGCGTCGTGTCTTCTCAAAGATGAAGGCAAAGCACAAGATCAAATAAATGCAGTTTGGTTTCAAGCTGTTGGGAGTAGCTCAGCCATGACTAGCACTGAACTGAGCATTTATTCAGCGATGGGGGTACAGCTGTGTACTGATGAAGGAACAGCAAATTCACATCAGAATGAACTCAGACCAGGCAACTGGTTTCTGTGTATAGCAACATCATTTTGTCTGTCACAATTGGATTAATCCACTCCTGCTGACATCTGAAACCATAGGTACTCTCAGCAAAATTCACAGATCAATGTCACATGGGCCAATAACAACCATTATGCTGCTTTAGTGTATCCCAGGAAGACGTCACAGCTGTTTTCTCAGTACTGGGGCATTAAAGACCCAAATATTACTATAGTTACCCAAAGATCTGTAGAAAGCAGGTCCATATTCTAATTTCTCAATGGTGTGATTTTTCCTTTTTTTCTTTTTATTTTCTTTTGCTGGAAATTCATGCTTATTTCTTTATTCACTCTTCTTTCTGAAGGTCTCACAGCTTTGAGGTCCATTTGCAGCTGCCATCATCTTTGCTAGCCTCATTTCTTCTTTGGTTGAACCAAACTATGGGATTGCAAGGTCTCAACCTTTTCCAGAATTCAAATATATGGTGTTTGGATCCAAACTGTTGATACGCATAGAATCATAGAATGGCTTAGGTTGGAAGGGACCTTTAAAGATCATCTAATCCAACCTCCCTGCCATGGGCAAGGATGCCTTTTAGCTGGGCGAGGTTGCTCAATGCCTCATCCAACCTGGTCTTGAACATCTCCAGGGAGGGGGCAGTTGCTCTTGCCCGTCTCTAAAATAACTGAATCTCTTCTGGCTCTTTTCCATTCAACTGTCTTCTATTTCAATAGATTCGAAAATAGCTCCTGCATATTTAATTACACTTCACTCTGTTCCTTCTAGTCCATTCAGTCTCCAGTACAGTGCTTTGTCTGCTGACTTTCTATTTAGACTGGCTGATGTGCAACCTATTATACTTGCGGCCCATCTTGACTGAAAGAGGCTGTTATCCTTTGAGACCAGGAGCCTATGCAGCTAAGTATTGTTGACCAAAAATTAGGTCAACAATGTCATATGAGTGCCTTACTGTTCATGACCAAATTGATCATTAAGAGCTGTGAAAGCAAGGTATAACAGTGGACAGAGAAGTAAAGAAGTAATTGGAAGAATATTTCCCTTTCCTCTTTTAATAAGCTGTCATTTATCCCTGTTCTATTGTGATGCCTTTGGGGCATTTAGCCTGAGCAAGTAAATTTGGAGAGGAAAAGAGAGAAAGGAAAAAAAAAAGCAATAATAAAATAGTGTATGTGTTTAAATATTTGCTGTAGAAAGGAAGCAACATAGAATCTCTCAGTAAATCTGTAATGAAATGGAAGAAGTACAGGCCTTTCAAAGTAATTATTAAGTTCAGTTCCAGAGGGATGTTGGTGCTTAAATCTGCTAGGTTTTCTTTCAGGAAATGATCTCTCTGGAGGGCCCTGATCCAGAAGCCTGGTGAATTCAATGGCAGTTTTCCTGCT
>NW_009725657.1:168483-196811 GCF_000703405.1 Apaloderma vittatum
TAGTCTTCAAGCAAAGCTCTAAAAAGGAGCTAGAGCTTGGTATGTGTCAAGGTTATCACCATGGTAATTTGACTTACTGTTGTAGCACCAGTGTCTGCTGTCAACATTACATTAATGATCCAGCTAAAGTAAATTATACACAGACACCAAAAAGAAGACAGTCCCTGTGTTGAAAAACATCCTGCTCAGAATAAAAGCTTACCTTTATTCTATAAATAATCATATGTTTATGAATACATTTAACTCAGCACATTGGGATGCGTGTCAAGTGAATTCTGACAAACACATGAAGGTGCTGGAGGTGAAGTGAACCCTAATTTAGCTCCTTGATTATCCTCTGCACAGCAAATGCTTTCATATTTCATGGATTCACAGACCTTACCAGTAACGTATAGTATAATGTCATGTCAAAACAGCACTTTCTTTGAGCCCGAGATATTTGACCCACCTTACATTAACTCCTCACGTCAAATGTAGTTTATCCTTTCTTGCAACATAAATATAAATGGTATTTAAAACTGCTGAAGGTGTTTATTTCCTCCAAGATACACTTTTCATTTGTTGCATTAGTAGGACAGATGAGTGATAGCACTTCTTTTAATGGTATGAGATAAAGCACAAAATCAGTGCCGGGGAAGGAGGGAGCTGAAATACAGTCATGGGTACTGATTTGATTCTGCCATTGAATGAATGAGTGACTCACAGCAAGAGAATGATGTGGCAGACTCCAGGCACCGAACTGTGTGATGGTAAAGTAAAAAGATATGTCAGTAGCTGACTAATCTGTACAAAATAAGGGAAGTTTTCCCTCCTATGCTAATATATTGGTTAAGGGCTAGACACACTAAGCATCCTTTGGAGGATGGTTTATGGGTTTGACCTGAAGTCTGCTGAGTCCAGTCAAAAGACACTTAATGAAATCAGAGGATACTGAGGCAAGTTTTTAGTGTTTTTTTTTCTGTTAACTTTTTATATCTTGTCTTCAGTCCCTGTGAACATCCCTTACTAATGCTATTGGTAAGTATGTGCTGCGACTGAGAGCGTTTTATGCTGGCCATGCCCTCCAGGCTCGACGGAAATGTCAATTAGACTTGTAATATAACAACAAAAGAGGAGTGCTAAAGAGACATCACATTTTTGGAAAAATGTGCGAAAATTAATGACAGAAGAGACCTCCTTTCTTAGCAGAAAGGATGGAATTTGAAGTGCAAAACTGAAAGAAATCTCTGCAATCATATCAACCTTCTCAAGCTGCCAAAATCTGCAAAACCTGGTGTGGTGCGCACACACACATACAAAGACAAAAAAAAATCTGCTTTTTTTGTCCTGTAGAAAATTTGTGGAAGATCTCTATCCTGAAAAAATGTTAATCTTAATTAATTATTCATCTGAATTAATTAATTATCTTAAAGAGTATTACCCAGAGCACCCATGTGGCTACAGTTGTTGAAGGAAGCCTGTGACATGTATTTTGCACATCTTTGATCTTCCAAAGGTTAGGTCCTGTGCTAGACACTTCATAGGGGCTTCAGATAAAGCCAAAAAGGACGCACTTTCAGTGCTAGTCACGCCACCTGTCTCCGACTTGCCATGAGACTAGCTTCTCCAGAGTTGTTGCTGTTGCTCTACAGTGTCCCTGGATGTCCTCTCAAACCTGGGCTGATGTGTACCCTGGAAGGCAATCTCTGAGCACGCAGATTCGCAGCCTGCCTGGGGCACTGTCCAGGCAGTTCTCAACCACGCTGCTCTGACAGGGCTCCAGTGGCTGCCCGATGTCACCAGTCATAGCTGAGCTGCCCTAAGGCCTATTACTTCTGTGGTGGGAAACTGCAGTAATAGTTTTGCCATTTCTAGTAAAGTGCAGATACACTGACCCTTCTCACAGCTGTATCCTTATTTTACCCTCAGAGGCTTTGTGTTGTTCTGTACTATATTCATATGCACAGAGCATCATACAGCTCAAAAGTGCTCTCCAAACCAAGGCCCAGACCATTAGCAACATAGGCCATGGCAATCATTAACCTCTTCACCTGCATTTCCCCTGGCACAGAGGGAAACAGCATTAGTTCACCGAGCAAGACTCATAAAGCGGGCAAATGCAAGAGATAAAGTGAGGGAGTGAGCGTGGGAACGGAGGGAAAGGGAGCGGGCTGGAAAGGGGGATGACATTTAAGGTACTCCAGGAGAGAAGGATTAGGAGCCATACCCCATCAGCTGAAGGGTTTAATGTAATGAGGACTTCGGGGTGAATTTTTAAGACATTGTTGGGCATGACTCTGTTTCTCTCTATCTGGAGTAACTTCTCCAAAACTTGAAGCCAATATCTGTTTTCTTCTGTGACACATATTTTATTGTTATTGAAGGAGTTTTTGCTTGTTCTCTGGCTTTTGATATAGAATATATATATATATGAGTTTTGAAGAGGAGGAAGGCACAAGAATATCTTTTAATGAAATGGTGCTCTCTGGTCCACTGCAGATATGAGGAACATCATGCTGGTAGTAGAATGCAGTACACTGAGAACCACAGGAGAGCATATTGTAACTCCTGCCCTCTGTCTCATGTACTGGCTGTCCTACACTAGGCTTTGGACTCAGTGAGGTAAAATAATTCTTGGTTCAAAAGACAATCCCTGCAGTGTCTCCAAAACATGATCTAATGTCAGAAATAGCTAAGGAGTTAATTCTGTGCTGTAAAAATGTTATTTGGAAACTGCTGCTTTTAAATAATTGCCATCCTTTGATATATTGGATATATTTTACCAACGCAGAAACCACTTTTAAACTTAAAACAAAACCGAGAACAAAGACTGCCTGTGTGAAACCTAACTGCTTTAAACACAGCTGCAGGTGCCTGCACAGTGTGCCTTTCTGAAAGGACAACACTGAAGTTGGAGAAATAAAATGGCCATTGAACTATTATGTGGAGTGAAAATTCGTAGCTAAACATATATTCTCATTCCATTTTGTAGTGGAGCATATATATCCCTGGGGTGAAAGTCACAGTTGGTTACGAAAACACTGTAATGAACTGCCTAAGAAGTGCTGTAAGCACCTCACAGCCCTCTACTGGAAGAAATTTAGAGCTTTTAAGTGTGGATATGGTAGAAATGAGCAGTAACTGATTTTTCTATGATTCAAAAACATTTGCATTTACAAAAAAATCAATACCCTTTTCATAAGGAAGAGCTGAAGACCTTTACATTTCCTTAGAATTCAAAAGTTTCTCATGTACTTCAAGATAAAATAGAATAGGAAACTTCCAGCCTGATGGAAAGTAAGACATTATTCAATCTTTACACACAGTAGTTCTTTTTAGTTGGCTCCCTTTATTAATCTCTTCCTTGACAGAAGTTAATCAGGCTAATAAACATTTCGCTGCGAAAAAAAAAATGAGAAAAAAAAAATCTCAGCTAACCTACAATATATAGCCTACTGTGTGCAAATAATGGGTAGGGTTTTTTCCAGTGGCCAAAATACTCTGCGACTTTGGAAGTGCATGCAAGTGGATTTTATTCTTACCACTGCTTTGTGCCAAGGGCATACAATGCCACTTACTGCATCTGATCTGAGGAAGGTAACATAAGATATGCTAACTTTTGGGTTTCTATTCCCTGACCGTATCATTAGTGCCAATTGTAGAAATAGCTGTGAATGGAAGGGAGGAAAACGGCAGAAGCGTGATTTAAAACTTCATTGTGCTTTAACTCAGACATTTGGCCTGTCCATACATTGTTACTGGAATACGTAGGTAGTAAGAAGGGAAAGAAAGTGCAATTGTAATAGAATTTCTTTATTTAGGTGCCAAGTGCCCTTGAGGGTAAACCAGGTCTCTGTGGATGCCTGAAACAGTTATCTCTGAAATCCAAGAAGCATAACACGCTCAGTGGAACCAAAGCTGACATTTACTCTCCTGGTGCGTTGCCAAAGCTTAGGTAAGGCTGAAATTTGATTCAAGCTCCACCACTGAATTAAAGTGAATTGCTTTCTAACAATTTGGTGAAACCACAGCTATAGTTTAGATGTGTTGACATGAAATAGCTTTTGATTTTTGATTTGTTCCATAGTGCTAAGATGGTGCTGGAGGCAATTAGCTGCATTTGGAAGTAGGGGAATGATTGATTGTTCTGCTTCCTCTCAGCTGCTTTGTGGATTTAACTTTTATCTACAGTTTAAAATCAAAGGGTTCTTTTCATTTTTTAAAAAACAGTTTACAATCTGTTGACAAAAAGGCCTTCCATCTAAATAGATTGCATGCTCTTACTTAGCTGGATTAAAAATGACAATTATATTTGAAGGAAGATATTATTTTCCTGATTATTTCTTCCTGCAAATAAAAGCTTCATGGTGTAATTTCTGTTTTCACTTGATGACTTAAGAGCCTTTTTTCATTTAGAAATTTCTTTACTCCAGCTCTGATAAACAGTAATACATCAGTATTTGTTTGATTTTGTTTTTGAATCACTATAGGCTCTAAATTTTCAATTGGATATCAGTGAGGCTGGTTTAGGTTAGAATGAACAAGCAGGGATAAACTCCTTTTGTATATATTTAAGCATATTCTCAACAACAGTCTTATAGCAATCAAGTTAGTCAAGGGTAGTTCCTTGTAAAAAACCCCACAAAATACATCAATCCCCTGATTTGAAAAGCAATATGTCTTGCTCTTAATTAGGATGTGAGAGGTGTTGAGGATCCTTGGTGTGACTGTCTCAGCTCTTGCTAACCTGCACTGCAAACCTTTCCACTCTCACAGTTCACCCACGAAAAAAAGGAACAGGCTACTAGAATTCTTGCTACGTTGCTGGTAGCACAATAAGCTTTCTCTTGAGATGAACATTTACCAGAAGCCTGGATCTCAGCACCTCTTTGGAATTAAGACTATTTTTTTACACTCCAGCTGCTGTTCTGCCAAAATGGTCTCTGGGTGAAAAATCTCCACAGGGCCTGATCTTCAAACAAACTATGCCTACAGTCAAAAATCAACAGGGATAAAAAGGAAACTAGATTTCCAAACCTTGAAGCAGGAAACGTTGTAAACATTATTGTCCCAGGCTTATTTAGGGGCCCAGGGGAGAGTGCAAGCCCACTCCATGTCTCGGTCATGGCTTGATCAATGGTTACAGCTCCTGAATAGAGAACAGAGACTGCTAAACTGCTCCAGGTAGGCAAGAAGGAGAGATGGATGAGGTCAGAGCCTTGCTGCTCAGTCCTTGCTGCAGTCTGCTCAAGTAGCTGCATGCAGAGGAGAGGTCAGCTTCTCTACAGAAAAAGACACAAAATGTAAGGAGCAAGAAGTTGAGGTGTCGTTTAGTCTCTGATCTACCTCCCAGGGCAGCTGTGAACTGTTCCTTTCTTGGGGTAGGTGATAATATTGCCGTCTGCCCTACCTAGATTGTACTAGAAGAGAAGCAGCTGGGTTACACAGTTAATTGGCATTCACAGTGTCCAACTAGTTCTTATGTTCCATCTTCAAGTTCAGCTTATAAAGAGGATATGCCTATAAATTATCCAAAGAAGAGGGCAAGACATGCACAGACAGGCAAGACGAAGAGGGAGGACGATCAGAGATTTTAAGGCCAGGACAGAATTCTCTGTCTCATTTTGTAGCCACTGTGCATATTTATGAAGCATAGATGGGAAAGGCCCACGGAGAAAATACAGCTCACAAATCATATCTTTCAGCATGATACAGAGCTTGTTAAAGTTCACTCATGTCTCCTACGCTTGTACTCCATTAATCATTCTTGCTTTTGAAAACAAGGGTAAACTTGCATGCCCAATCTGCATTAAGATCATGTCCATTTCAGCTCACGGTTGTATACCTCCCGAAGCAGTCTGCCTCAGCTTTCCTTCTCACAGAAATGAGCTGGAGGATCGCTGCTTTCTTAATGGCATATGTCAGCGTGAGAGAACTGCATCTCCTATAGGTGATGACATAGAAGCCTCAGTCTCTCGATGTACAGGTTATCCTTAGAGGCCTGGCCTCTGCCTGCAGTACAATCTCATGAGGTATTGAAGAATAGAGCATTTTTTTTCTGTGGTCTTAAAATCCTTAAGCAGGGAACACTTAACGTGGTATTAGATGACTGAAATATTCCCCTTCTGCATTTTGACCTACTGTGAAATGTAGAATAAAAATTGAAAGTGGGTATTTTATAGAATTTTTTAATTGACTTTTTTTTAAAGGAAACCTTTACCTTCAAATAAGAAGTTTATGACTGGTCAGCATGCCTTTTCCCCTTCCGAATCTTCATACATGAATGCAACAAATAGCACTCTGATGCTGGATCTAAGGAATCCTAATTTTACACTGATGTACTTTTGCTGGCTTCCGTGATGCTATTCCTGATCATAAAACTGCCAGTGAGATCAGACTCATACTCATGAAGTTGACTCAAAGCTGCAAGACAAATTAGAAAAACGAAATGGAATAAAGCATATATGCACTAGCATATGCTATTGCAGCTGATTGTTGCTGAAATCTTTCTGCACTCTGTTCTTATGTAGCATATGTGCTAGAACTGAAAGGCAGAATAGTGTGAATTAAAAATTAGTCATTTGTTTTGCTCCAACACCTATCCACAAAAACTGAGATTTCCAACTACAATCCAATTAAGCCTAATCCTATCACTGAATTCAACAGATTATATGAGTGGATGTAGAGCTCTGTTCTCTGCTGTAGTAAAACTCTGGAGCAGAGCTCTGGTACCAGCCCTAGCCCAGAGAAACTGGTTTTCCTGCATTAGCATAGTACTTTTTGTGTGCTTTATGAGTCCTCTCTCAGGACATATTCACAACTGGTCTCGACCTTTCCAGTGGAACATGGTTTTGGGCTGCAAGAAGTGACTCCCAGCTGTTGGCTGACAAAAATATTACACTCTGCTCTAGCTGGCAGTGGAATTAGTCTCTTTAGTAATAAATATTTTGACTATAATCTTTGGGTATTCTCAGTTCAAAAGTCACTGAAAATCAGATGGAGGCTTAGCCATTACGAACATAATTAAAGCAATTCCTGAGAGATATAGAACATATCCATTTCTACCCTAGCTGGGATTTGCCATTTCCTTTCTAACAGCTGTATGATTCTCATCATGGTTTTCTGTAACTGTCTGTCCTTTTTCCTATTATCATCTGTGTTATACTGGTATTTATAGTTATATGAGATTATGGTCAAGTCTTTTCCAGTTCAAGACCCAAATATGAAAGCCCGGAGAGTATAGGGATGGAACATGAGAATATAATGTCTCCTGATGGAGCTATAGCTGCTTTTTCAGTCTTTCTGCATAACATCTTTAAGGTAGAAGGGAAATATCTTATAATCTAGTCAAATGATTTTCATTCTTTAGACACGCACACATCTGATGTCTGCTAGATCCCAGCATGAACAAGGATACACTCTTGCTTTTAACATTCCTTCTTCATTCTGCTGTATTGATTTGATGGTAAGTTGTGTAGCATTACCTGCAATTATTTGTCATTTTGCTCTTTAAAAAATCATCTAAAGTCATGGCATGGGCTGCAAATGAGGTGTTCACTGAGGTGGAAATGCAGTATCCAAGTTACAGTGGCTTGTGCTGAAGGGAATTTAACTTGCTTATTTTCAGTATAGCCCTCAAAATTTCTGTCTATTCTTGTAGGAGCTGGAAACACTGAAGATTTTATATAAAGGGAGAATTACGCTGTAAAAGACTGGCTGAGAAATCAGAAACAGCTCAGTAAGATTCTTGGTAAGATTTAATCCCAACACTGTGTAAAATTGAAAATAACACGGAGAAACTGTCACAGAAGTGTTTAGCAAACATTTGGAGGAGGAGCAATAAGAGGGACATGGCAGCTCTTAACTCTAAATAGTGATAATTTTCTTCTCCAAACGAATGTTTTTGTCTTTAAGCTACTGGTCTTATTTTGATTCAAAGGTACAGCTAGACATCTTCATAAATCCTACAGCCATTAGCAAGGCCATTGCTAATTTCAGTGTTTGCAGCATTGATTACAATAGAAATTCCCTTCCCTCCAAGTTCTTAACTTAGCCTCCTTAGTCATTCCTTAGGCAGAACCAGGAGAGTTCCCATACCTAATTACTGTTAGATAATGCAGCACAAAATATGAGTTTATACAAGGAAATAGTGTACATTAACACCAGTTGATAAATCGGATTAATCACCCACAAACAACAAATATGGAATATAAATGAGAATATGGAAACATATACAAGTCAGAATGTAAAACACCACTCATCAGATGCTAAAAGGCATTTTATGATGTTTTCACGAGACGCCTGGGATCACACTGAACTCCACAGGACTGAAGGAGTGAACCCAATCTTCAGCGTGGAGAAATGTGTCCACAAGTACTCCTTCAGTGGCAAATCATGACAAAAAGTATTTAATTTTATATTGTTTAGATAGGTGTTCTCTTTTCTTTTTTTTTTTAATTATGGTAGTATTAGGAAATAGTTTTTTGATGTTTAGTAATCAGATTTCATTAAGATGCAAAGGAAGGTTTAGAGGCACTACCTTCAGGAGACTTTTTTAAAAAACTGTTAAAAGGGGAATTGATCACTTATCCTTGGTCAAATAGCAGAATTTCAAGTCAGTGTGAAATGGGCTGACTTAATAGCAGCAACTCTCATCTCTTACAGATTCCCTCACCTGCAAAAGTTTTCTGCAACAAAGGGAAAAAATATCTTGAGTTAAGCTATTGTTATTTTTATATTTTCTGCACAACAGCAAAATCAATAGTTCTGATTCTTGCCAAAAGCTCACAGCACTATTTTCTTAGATCACCTGCATTTCAATATGATTCCAGGGATTAATCACCACTGTGCAGATTCTGACTCTTGAGTTTCCTACTAGGCTTGCAGTTGTACTTGCAATTCCATCTCCTTAACTCCCAAGTAAGCCCGAGCTTTGACTGAATTGGCTCTGCATTGTCTGTTAATAAAAAGCAACAGATCCTTCACGTATACTTCAGTCACAGGGTCTGGCAACACATAATATCACATAGGATATAAACAGTTGCTTCTCATTCACTTTAACCACTGGTACAGATGAAAATATGCTGTGCACCCAGAAGGTGTACAGTTTCTCTAGTAGGGTGCTAAAATTCATGTGAAGCCCCAGTTACAGCCCATTTGGTGCTAAAGCTGAGCTCCTCAGGTGGACGAAGTATAGACTGCACCAGGGTAAGCATCCCTGTGCTGTCACATTCCAGTGACCGTGACACTGGCATCCCTGCAGTCACAGAAGGGAGTTCAGCTTTCATGATTGCTGAGATCTTGGCTCCTTTGCTGAGTACTCTCTGGACCTGATTTTCTGTGGTCAAGTCCATGTCTGCAAGAAAAATGATTGAAAATCCAAGTAGGAGATAGATGGCTTTGATGCATTTTTTGGAAGTATTTTTGAAGCCTGTCCTGCACTGTGATAATGCAGCAGTCATTTCAAGGGAGGAAAAAGAATGCCGTTTACAGGAAGACTTATTTCCAGAAAGTGTGGCAGAGGACTTCTTTTTAATTCAGAAGAAGAGCTCTAGCTCTGCTGCAAGAAACAAGTTTGTAGAATAAGGGAGATTCTAGACAAGAAGATAGCAGTGACCTCAGTTGCAGATGATTAACAGTAATTTACCTCCTACACAGAAATGTTATTTGCAATTTTCTTTTTCCAAATATAATAAATAACAAAAATATGAAAAGGAAAATTTGGAAACCATGAAGTAAACTAAAGGTGGAAAACCAACTCTGTTGCCAGCATCTGGGCATAAATGAGTTATATGGTATTTCTGAATGAAGGAGGACAGCAGCAGTACTGATTCTATGACATTGTTTTTCTCTTTATTCGTAGCTTCTAGAAGATGTAACTTGCTCCTCCTTTGCAAAAGGAAGAATGTAAACAAGCTCTCTATGTGGAACTGGAAAGGAGCACTGGGATGACCTCGACTGACGCACACTAGTAGAGCAGACATGGAGCAGTTCTGAATGGCTCTTGTTTTAGCTTTGATGACAGCAGCTAGAGCCTCTGCACATGCTGAGGCGGAGTGTCCCTGGCATAGCAGTACTGAGGTAGATGTTCTCAGCTGAGAGGTTTTTATTTCCCACTTCATCTAGTAAAAACAGAGCACGTCAATCTGAGGGCTTTTCCTCAGGGTCAAGTCTCATGGAATTATAGAAAATCATAGAAAATACATCTGAAAAGGAGATCACGACGTCACCTAGGTCTATTTTCCACGATGAAGAAGGATCAACTCTACGCAAACCAGTCCTGACAGTTCTCAAGTGTCTCTGATAACTGAAATCCCAGGGCCCTCCTGTCCCAGAGCTTGTTTGTCCTGATGTAGGTTGTAACATTGTGTGATGGGCAGAGCCATACTGAGGGAGAGCATCTTGATAGTCACTTTTCAGGTTACTGGCTGAAAGTTTAACAGACGTAAAGATTTCTGTGCATCTAGGCTTGGGTGTTACTTCTAGATATTTTAAAGTTGGTTTGTATATTGGTATATATGTGTAGCAAGCATGCATGGCATATTGCAGTGTATCAAATTTGGAGAAGGACATGGTTTTTTCCTTTCCTTACCTGTTCCAATACTGATGACACATAGAGCTCAGAGGGAAATAATCCTGTTCAGTTTGACATGTTTTAAATTGTTCAAGGTCTTAGCAATTCACTTGTTGAGTACTTTTTAAGGAATAAAGAATCTAAATAGTAAAGAAATCTGAGTCATGAGCAGCAGCCACAGAGAATATCAGTTGACATAAAATAACAGTGGCTCGTAAATGAAATCCTTTTCCTCCCTTGCTCTTTCCTTACAGTGAATAGAAATTGGAAGTGACGGAAGGTTGTCCAAGTTTTCCAGTGCTAGTCCACCATCCTTCAGTTCCTGAATATATCCTACTTCAAGTGGTCCCTCCAAGACAGCATATTTAAAGTCCTTTTGAAGAAATATTCTTAAAGTACTTATAAAGACTTTTTTTAAGTCAGCAGCGTTCACCTTCCCTTCTTCTGTGGAATTACACAAGTGGTAAGTTTGGCCCAGTAATTAAGAACAAAATATTCTAGTGACCTGCAAACAGTTCAAGACCAAAAATAAACTTGCATGCTTGAGGTAATAGATGACCTATTGGTGGATATAATTACTCATCTTGTTCTTTGGGCAGCTCTGTGGACCATGTGATTTCCCTGTGACTAAGTTTTGAAAATTAGCTCCCAATGGAGGAGTCTATTACTATACAGTGTAGCAAAATAAGCCCTCATTTAAGTGATTTTATGAACTAGTGACATTAATCTATTCTTTATATTCATTCCACTAACTTCTACATCTTTTAATTAAGTCACTGCTTTTCTGCTTAGGACAATCAACTGGAAATCCACCTGGTGGAAAAGTTTTACTATCAAATGAAAGATCCTAAAAGGCTGTATGTACCAACAGCTCCTCAGACTGTATCTCAGAATTTCATCCTCCAGGCATTAGTATAGTGCCCTACATTAACAATCAATATTTGATTAGTGCAGCAGGATTCCTTGCCTTTATACTTTTTTTTTCATGTATTGTTGCATTTAATTTAGATATATATCTGGTTGTCTACAGACAGGTAGTGGTCGGTTGATTGAAGGTAATCACTTACTAATTTTCTAATAATATATGCGAGTTTAAGGGGAAAGGTTGGCAACCTTAGATGGAAGATTAGATGAGTAAGACTCACAGAGATTCCTTTAGCTAGAGAAATTGATTTATAGCATAAAGGAAAAGCTTTCCTTTGGAAATTGAGTGAGCAGGTGGATGCAATTTATATAAATTAAACCTTGGGCTTGTTCTTCTGGCTTGAAGGTTTTTTGTTTTTTTTAACAAAGCTACTGGTGCATAAATAGCATTTGGTTCTTTTTCTAAATATTGGTTCTGTACAGTTGTTTTTAATCATTGAACCATTTGGAATCAATCGTAGGATTAATCTAATTGCAGGTTCACTCTTTGCTCCTTATTCAACAGAGCATAATGCAAGAGGAAAGCTGTGGCCAGGGAGAAAAATCACAGCTTTGCATTCTTGTCTCGTGTCACTTTTCTCAAACAGCCTCTGATCTATCATTACAATCAAAATTCTTTATCCTGAAAATTGCGACATGAAATTTTAAAGCTTAAAATAGCACTTCTATAAGGCAGAGATTAGATTATGCAAAGTGTTAATGCAGCATTAACTGAAGAGTTCCAATTAAATAATTATAAATAGTTACAAGTCTAGCCTTTTTATTTCCAGAGCACTGTAGTTTAGAAGTTTTGCACTTCCCCTTCTTTCTTTCTCTGACAATGTTCATGCCAGTTAAGGAGGACTGAAACCTCTCACAGAACATTTGCTTTTCTTCTTTTATTAAAAAAGAAGACATAAAGTTTCAGTTATAAAATGACAACTATTCTTTTGAAAAAAATGGTAGATCTCTCTGAGGCACAGTCAGTGGTTTAGACTTATTTTCAGAAGTTGTAGAAGTACCATGCGGATGCTGTGTAGTAAAAGTCCAAACATAGTGGAAATCATGTACAACGAATAACCCATAAACATGTACAAAGTCAAGACCAAATTTCTGCTAATACAGTAGCTCAGATAAAAATATTTTAAAAACCATGCAGTGATCTGGATTTTAAACACTTCTTAAAAACTTTCTAGACATTGTTACTGGGGTCATGATCACGTTCATACATGTAAGTATGCAGGTGTATGGGTATGCACGGTGAGGATCGTTCATAAAGCTGAGAAAAAACACATCTTCATGCTCATTGCAACACTTTTTTTAGGAATTATTAAGGAAATCACAGGAAACAGAACTCCGTCAGACTGTCTTTGGAATTGGATTTGAGCAGGCAACCTCTGATTTGGCTCTTTCTATCCTCTGATTGTTGACTTTCCATGGCCATATACACCTCTGACTATTTCTTTTCTCCCTCTTCCTCACTCCACGTTACTCCAACAAAGTATACATCCTTACAGTCCAGAAGGTGGGGTTTTTATCTTGTTTTATGTACTGAAAACACTTTTTTTTTTCTCTTGTGCAGTGACTGGTGTTGCAGTTCACTATTAAAATTTGGTTTGGATAAGATTTGTAAGTCAAACCAAACTACTCATTATGACCCTTTTCCTGCTTGTTTCTTTTTTTTTAATCTATGCAGTACAATCAGCTAGAAATGGTGAGATAATTTCAGTATTCATTAAACTAATAATCTAATCACAAAAGAGTATTACGTGTCAGGTACAAGAATTCACAGCATTTTTACAGGCTAGAAAACTAGTTCAACTGAACAGATAATTTAATTTTTTAATTCAATTCAAATCAAATGTGCTTTGAATGCCTGTTTTATCTTCCTTTGCTCATAGAATTTACATTTAAGTAACAGTTTTCTGGACCATTATAGCATGGTCATTTAAAAATATTAGCATTAATATACAACTATAAAACTCATAAACTCTCAGTTTTCCCAGCTGTTTTTTTTGGCTGCAGCAGCATTGGTTACATCAACCATTCTGGTGCCCCGAGGGGAAGTGAGGAAGGAGCGGGTCTCTTTGGAAACGCACAGCCCCCATGTGACTCCCCAGATACTAAAGAAGCTTCATGTTGATTCCTGTTCCACCTTGTGGTGATTATGTCTGTGCTGCCGGGACCATCTTCTGCAGACCTACCAGCAATACTTCAGGAATACAGTTACTGCTCTGCACTGCACAGGCACAGTCAGTCGATGGCCAAAGCGCTTTTTGTAAAGGTACAGCGACTGTGGCCACTCTCTGCAGAATGAGGCTCCAGGCAGCTCTTATCTTCAAGCACCAGGCACTTCTTTGGGTACTCTTCTTTTGTTCTTACTTCTCCTGCAAGTGTCTTGATTCACCTTTGACACGCAATAGGAAAAACTATTCTATCCTTGCTTAATCTATGGCAAAGTTAATGCTTTCCAATGGTATCTTCTCTGAAGGGAAAGCAATTTCTCTTCTACACCAGCCAGTTATGTCCTGAATAGATACAATTAATTATTTCACTAATCTCACTAACCATTAGGTTAACACTCTCTGCACGGGATCACTTCCCAATTATTTAGCTACTAACACCATCAGCGGAACACCAACGTGCCTGGGGAAAGGGAGGCAATCAACCATTTCATAGCCATTTGAACCTCAACACTGCCTACGTGCTCAACTCCCTGAAGACAGGAACGTAACGACACAGATTACTGAAATGATAGCTTTTTGCACAACCAGGCCTTTTATTTTTTCCAGTGGTGGAAGATACTAGCTCAATTGATAAACTTGTTACAACCCATTGAATTCCATCAGAAATTCTAGTCAGCTGTAATATCGTATTTTCTCTTCTGCAGAGCCAGGAGAATTAAAAATAAACAACAGGATGGGCTGTAATCTGTTTCTTCCCCATGGACATCTAAAGTTATTCTTGAATAATTTTTTTTGCTGTGGCATGAGAGATCACCTCTGATTCATATTTTGTCATGACATAAGGTAAGATGCTAATTATTTACCTAAGTTTTTCCATGTCTCAAAATAATGTAGTTAGCAATTTATTATACTTTTTCCTCTCTAAAATACAATCTTCCTGAGGCAAGAATTTTAAGTGATGTATGAGAATGTGGTTAATCATGAGTCATTATCACAACTGTAGTACAGCAGAGACAAAAGGGAAATAATCTGATATCAAAGTAAAGATGGGACAAACTTGAAAATGAAATCTGCACTTAACACTAAGAAACAGGGATATAATTCCAGACTGACTGACAACGCAGTGGGACAGTGTATGGACTCTATTAAGATGATTGTACAAGCTGCTGAAGCATTAGCTTGCTGGTAAGACACCTGAAATGAAAACTATTTATAAGATAACCCTATTCCTGGAGGTACAGGTAAAGGAGAACGTCTGTTTTACATGATAAAACCTCCCATATTCTGTGTTTTATAGAAGTTTCACCTCAGAGTTCCTGATGTCTATTTTGGTGAAGGCTTTACCTCTAATAATGCAATCAGAGCACACAAAATTAAATTTTAGGACTGATCTCCTGAGGCTCTTGGCCTGGTAGCATGGTCCCTGGGAGGCTAGGGGTACCAGTGAGGTGTTTTCTCTGTTCACTGCATTCCAAACTGAGCCTTCACCAAGAGTGTATCTGAGCATGTTTCTAAACAAAACCTCCAGTTATTATTTCTGCAAAACATTCTAGATGGCCTCTCCACACACAAACAATCCTCTCCCTGAAGCCTTTACAGTGGCAAAATTGAATAAGCAAAGAAAAAAGAGAGAGTGAGAGAAATGAAGAGATCTAAATTTTCAGCCTTTGAATAACAATGCTGTATTTACTTTAATTTTATTTTTATTAAAGTATTAAATTCTGTCCTTTTTTTATAAGGAAAATATTTATTAGGTCCTCTTATTAGGATTTTTCTCTTTCTTTTCCAAAACCACATTCCTCAGGGGACTGGTGACCCCTTTCCTTCTTTCTTGAAAGCAGATCTCCAAAGGCAACACATCTCTTAACACATCTCTTCCCTTGACAAGGAGTAGTTATGACAAGATGAGAAAGCTTAGGCCTGTCACTTGTCCCTTCTGCAAACCAGTGTGTGCTCATCAAACAGTTAACCTACAGCTGGTATTTATTTCTGATGACAGTGTTATCTAAGAGATAAGGCTCTAGTGTGTTACTCCGGAGACCTGGGTTCTATTTCTGATACTGGTACCAAGCCCTTGTGTGACATGGCCCTTATCACTTCCCTTTTCTGCCTGGTTTTGCCTTAACCCCTTTTGTCTACAGAGAAATAAATTGCGATGGATTGAGGGGGAGTTAAGGTCGTTTGAAATTGTGGTTATCACTATAACACTAACAGTACGGGAAAATAAAGCATAGAAGATGGGTATACAATAAAAACAAGATACATGATCTTGTTAAATACAGTAAAATGCAATGCTATGACTTTATCCCTAAACTAACCCAGTGTTACTTTACTTTTTTATTATTATTACTTCTACAAAAAATTACTGAAATTACTGATATTTATTTCACTAAAACATAGGTGCTGCATCATATTTCCTGTTCCCCTCTTGGTAAGTCAAGAAAAATGGTCATAATGTTCTTTCCATAGTGAAATGTTAAGATATAACAAAATATGTTTGGGGGCTGTGAACTGATTGACCTCTGAAATACTGTTTTTCTGGCTGACCTTTTTATTTTTAAAAAGCAAAAAAAAAATGAATTCAGTTGTGCCTAAACATCTCAAGTTTCAAGATCAGCATTAGATTGTCATAATCTTTATTTAGTACAGTGTTTTATTGAGTTATTTGTTTAAAGCTGACACTTCCTGACAGTATTAGGTTACATCTTAGGGAGATACTGTGAGTTGTGTTTGAAGCTGCGTCTTGGATTTACTGCAGCTGCTGTAAATATCAGCTAAGCAACCTTCATAAATTATGCTAAAGGCATTTCACTGTTATATAAGAATAATTCTGGTATGTAAATTAATTTCTGCCATCAGATACTTGTAAACTATTATAAAGCTAGTGAAAGTATAGCATTTAGAATTTTATATTTAAAGGTCCTTCGAGCTCATAGTAATATGAACACATATATGTTGTGTTCTGTATAGCACACATGCAAAATGCCATTAGTGTAGCTGTTACAGTTCTTTAGCTCAGCACCATTTGCAAATGTGTAAGAAATGGGTATTGTACAGGTATTGTACAGCTGGAGAGACTGCTCAAATGTATGTTATGAATGTGCTGTACTCTGAGCGCTGAGCACACAGTTCTCACAAGGCAGCACCAAGCTCCATATTGCGACAAGCAAATATGGACACTTTTGAGCTCAGGAAAACAGCTGTCTGCCCTGGTGAAGCCATGAGAGAGAACCTGTTGCAGAGAAACTGCTTGTACAGCCTCCCCTTCGATTTTGAGGTTGTCTAGCCTGTGTCATGCAAGTAGATTTATCAGGGTAAGACCAAATGAAGTTAGGCAACTTACTTAGAATAGGCAGGAGTTGTTAGCCAGGGTCCAGGCTCAAGCCCAGTGGTCATCTATTCCCCGTGGACAGTCCTTAACTCTGTCGTTGTGGGGTTTGAATGAGCAGCTCCACTGCTGTGTGCCATCTCTTTAAAATTCATAGCACTCAGCTGCCGTCCTTTGCAGCCAGAAGGACTTGTACACACACTCAGACTGTGTTCTTCGTTGGTCCCTTGCCCTGATTTTTCTCTTGATCTTTTACTCTCAGTGACTCATTTCTGATGAAGGGAAACAACGGGAAAGAGCGAGCCTGGGGTCAGCTGAAGACATAACTGATCAGCTGGCGACATAAGTCTTCAAAGTAAAACCCCATATGCTCTATCCCAGAGGAACGAGCCAGTTTTATATGGCTGCCCTAAGGCTTGCAGTGGCAGGAGCTATTCTGCACAGTCTGGGAAAGATTCCTGGTGGATCAACTTGTCGGGTTCTATGCCGGACGTGTGTTAGTGCACAGAGTCACACAGGACACTAAGCAAATACAGGCACCAGATAACTGAGGACATGTTGGGCCACCTGGGCACATGCAAGCAAACCAGTTACAAGGCCAGTTGTAGCAGACATGGTAGTTGAAAGCAGACATTGCAGGAACTCTGTGAGAGTCTAAGTCTCAGTGTAATGAATCCTGCCTAACCCTCAATTATGAGGAAGAGCAAAGAGAAAATGAGTAAGAGATTGGAGCAATAATAGACTCTTCAGTGACACAGTAATGATGGCAGCTTAAAAGTGACTGCTGGCTGAATGGCCAGGAAAAGTAAATATACTATAAATCATGCGGCTGGAAGAGTTCAGCTGTAGGCATGCTTCTCAGCTTAGGCACTCATATCACTATTTACTTTCACTCACAGAAAAGCTCTAGTGGATCTGGCTGTAATGAATGCATAAAGAATGCATAACCCTCCCTTCTAAATATTGCGCACCTTTGGGCCATGCCCTATCGTCAATCTTTGTCCCATCTTTTTCTGCCTGCAGTCCTGGGACTTCCAAACATAGATCAGTCTCTCTTCTTCTGCCCATCTTCTACTTTAAAAAATAAGGCCAAACCTCATTACTTCCCTCCTCCCTTGATACAGCAGTGTGACACAGCAGCATGGACCTTTCAGTTAGCAGCCCTTCACACCATCAAACCATATTATCTTATTGTAAATAGAGTTCTGAGGAGATTCTGAACTGCCTGTTCCTGCCTCTGCCAAGGCAAATCTCTGCTAAGGGATAAATGAGATGTACGGAATACATCTGTGATGCATTTTGTAGCTGCCCTTGCACTGAGGCAGTTCTCACTAGTCTCAAACCAATATAGAGATAAGAATTCACTAATTAACTGTAGAGACTCAAAATTACAAATTTACAGTCATTATCAATAAACAACCATCCAGTTAGTACCTCATCTACAGTAGCATCTAGCTTCTCCAGCCAGTGCTGAACACATGGTGTGCAAACATGTCTGGACATACAAGATCATGTGGCACAGAATAAAATGGGAGAGAAGTATGACAGTGAATTGTATTGATAAAGGGCCTGATCCTAAGCCTGTTACTGAATCATTCTATTAATTGCAACACCAGCTGTGGACTAAAGGCCACGTATAGTTGCAGTGGCCACTATATACCTTATTATATCTTTCTGTCTGCAAAAGAAAACTGTAGGAAAGGGAGAATTCTTTTAGCGCAGAATGTACTGAGCTATCACCTGCTTTTGGCAAAAAACCTGTAATGTAGTGTTCCTATAATAAAAACAATAATAATTTTTCAGTCATAGCTTTATGGTTAAATAACATTGAGGCAATGCTCTTTCTCATCTTAATGTGCATAATTCTCAGGCTGCAATGCAGAAAAAATTTTCTAGATATTAACTAGATTACAAAAATGTCATGTCAGATTTGAAAACTGTCACTAACGTGAGAGTTTTAATTATGAATAAATTTTTTATTAAAAAAAAGAGTAACAGCTTTTCCTGTGGCAATAAGATTTTGCATTATACACAAACACTAAAGCTGAGAAATGTTCAAAGGCTGAAGAGTAAAAGTGAGATAAGAGAATGGATTGTTCTGGAAAATAGGTGAAAGTAAAACTGATAAAACATTACTATTCAAATGCTATCTTTACAGGAGTCATTACAACAGAATTAATGTTGTTAGAACTCAGGGAGAAGCAAGGTTATAAACTATTCAAGCCAGTATGCCATAGATTTATTTCAAGAAATGTATTCTAGCACTCATAGCACCAGATTAGTAACCAGAGATCCAGCCAAGGGTGTGCAAGAAATGCACGGGGCCTTACACCATGAAGAACACATGCACAACTCAGCAGTGAAGAACATCTTCATATTTGGCAACAATAGATTGCCTGAGTGTTATGAAGGAAACTCTGATTCCACTGAGGCTATTCACATACTTCAGTTCATTCCTAGGCTCTAACATGTGCACCTGGCTCTGCCCCTGAATGTCTCTCTCCAGGGTTAACAGATGTCACTAGTTTTCCCAAACATTTATCTACTGACTGGGACCACAGGCTACCTCCAGCCTCCTTTCCCTTGAGAATGTATCCAGAGCCAAGGCCTATGCGACATGGGCAAGAAAAATTATGTCTACTCCTAATTGCATCGTGACTTGATTTATCCAAGAATAAAATGCAGCAGAATACTCAGCAGCATTAGGGAGACGTTGTGAAGACACAAACTATGTCAGGAAAACATATGACATGGTAGGGGGAGCCCATAAACCCTGTAGCAGAGGTAACCACACATCATCTCAGATCTGGAAGCAGTTGAGCTCCATTCATGCTAGCGTGGCAGCCCAGTGCCAGCACTGCACATGGATGACAACCTCACGTGCACAGCAGCCTGGCACGTGCCTGACAACCACCACGTTGCTCTTCAGCACGTGGTCTTCTTGGCTTGGGTTGTCACCAGCCTGGAGAGGACCACATCATGCCCTGGTGCACGGTGCAGACGTGCTGCAAGGGGCAACTGCAGATACTTGCCTGCCAGTGAATAGGTTGCAACTGCTTATCTGTGGTGACGGTTTTGCTGATGCAACTTCACTGCTACTGCTTTCTCTTGATGCCAAATTAAGTGTCTGCTGTGCTGCTGTTACCATTCCCACTATAGTGTGGATGGTGAACACGCAAGGCTCTTTGGAAGACGGTTTATCTCAGAGTGGTGCCATTGTTCAGATGCCTTAATAACCAGGGTGGAACCCTTCTGCATCTAAATTAGATAAAATCTGTATTCTCTGTGGAGGGAAATAAAAAGATTTGCAATTGTTGAGATATCCTAAAGATGATTAATTTAAAGCCCCAAAATAAATAAAATCATTGCCACCATCTATTCTCCCGACAAAGATTTTTCAACATAGGAGACTAAAGCATTAGCAACTCCACATTTAGGTATGAGCTGGAGTATCTGCTAAAGTGGTATTTCATGTTTAAAGAGCCTTAAATTTACCAGATCTAATGGATAACAATATTTCAAAAAGAGACTTAATCTATTTCATTACATTTTATATTACTTTGTTTAATAAATCATCTTCCACTAGAAGCCCGGTCTAAGATGAATTTAACAGACTTTATAAATGATAGGTCAATATCAACTTTGTCATAAATTCATTTTTACTTTGGATACAGGCCCGGTGGGTACTTCTGTATTGCTTTCTTGCAAATGATCCATAATTCGTAATTAACTTTGACTTAAAAATGTGACAATGCATTTCTTTTGTCAAGTGTGGAATTTTTCCCTTTAATTTTTCAGCAAAGAAAAATTAATACTGTTTTAATTACAGGTTTAGATAATGCTAATTTCAATTTACTTTTCTGTATGCATGGGATGGTTTGAAATCCATCTAGCAGCAAGAAGAACAGGATTAAAAATACACACTGGCAAAAATGATGCATGGAGGAACAAGTTTAATGGTTGTCAATGGTTCGAGGAGCTGCAGGGGGAATTCATGCTCCTTAATGCAGAAAAAAATGTTTCAGTTCCTTTATTACTCACATACTGGCTTTTGCAGATATTTACAGCAAGCTTCAACATTTCTGTGTTAGCAAGGAAATGAGCTTGAGGCAGGAGGAGGTTTGTTGTACAGATAAGACCATTGACTGGAAATGTTCCATCTATGTGTGGGACCTGAGGGTGCCTCTTTCCAAGAAAGCCAAAAAAACAGATGGCCCCAAAAATAGTCTGATTATTGCAAGACATTATCTTTTGGAACAAATATGAAATTTCAATGTGATTGTGGAGGATGTCTCGAGGTTACAGTTTGGATGTGAACAACTGCAAATGTGGCTGTAAAATGGTGGTGGGTACAACGTGGAAAGCAAGTCAGCTGAACAGCTTACATATCATCTTCAACTATGCTTGTACAGGAGCGTGGAATGGGATAGGAAACAATGTGAAAGCAACCTACGGGGACATATTTCAGCCTCAGAAACATGACTTAACATCTGCTGACTTCTGTACAACTTAAATTTTAGAGTTAATAATTTACAGTCATCCAGTCTAGAAGACAGGACAGTGGACCCTGCGGCTTATGGACAACTGCCTCTGATATGACTGTCACCCATGAGAGCTGCACCATTGAATTTAAGTCTCACTTGGTTCCATTCTGAAGTGCAAGACTGGAATGCTACCTTCAGCTGAAATCAATGTCTGTTGGGCCATCCGTCGTTATACATTAACAAGCCAACCTACAAGCCACCCAATTCTGGCTTGCACAGACAATTCTGAATCATTCTTTCCAATAAATTCTTTTAATTGAGCTAGGTACAGGAGAATACAGTGTATAGAAATTTACTATATATCTTTCCGCTGCCTCAGGAAGATTAAACAATAGATAAGAGAATCCATAGTACATTTTCTCACTTCTTGCTGGTCTCTTTTGTTTTAAAAGTAAAATTGTATTTGTTTTCCTCTCTGCAGGTACTTTACTTGAAGTGAGAGTGCGGTGGGGTTTCCTTACCTTGTTATCCCATCTGGCCACACTTATCAGATCACAACCTGGAAAAGGTTCTCTCTGGAGATCTTTTGGAGGAGGTGATGGATGAACTGCAGAGGAAGGAAGCAAGTAACTTTAGAGGGGATGGAATTATTGTGTGCTCTTTTGGCTTGGGCATTGATGTGTTTCGAGTCTTTTTCACAGTTTTCCCCTACCTGATCACTAATGCTGTTTGGAAAGGGCTCTCTTTTCTTTCCCATTAATCATTTCTGGAACATCACTGACATTTTTCTTTTTTTTCCTGTGTTCAAGGTCAGCTTTATCCCATGACAGAAAAGCATGTGCTGTGTCTTTCAGTTGTAGATCTGAAAATGTACAAAAGTTATATGGCTCTGATTTCTTAATGTGTTTTATGCAAGAAATGTTCTGCAATTGCAGCTTAGCATCCTGCCTGCTGAATGCATCACAAGCACATCATCAGTCTCTTTGTAGGCTTTTTCCCAATATTCTTTTCTTTTCCAGTAGGTGAATGAGGGATGATTTGTCTGAGGTCAAAGCTGACATTGTCAGTTAGCTCCCACACCATCTGTGAGAACATGCAGTGCTTGCAGGGACCTCTATGAAGGTGCAAGTGTTTTCAGATGCTGATTGTTTTTTCCTGTTTGACCTGATTATGGGAACACTTGGCAATAACCACATGTGGCTCCTTTGCTCATGGCTTGTGTTATCTAGTGGTTAGAGTGGCTTTTAATCCCTGGTGAGCATTATCCTTGAAATGAAGGACTGTTCTTTTATTCAGCTGCAAGTTAGGATAAAGTCCTACATTGTCCAAAGATCGTTCCGGACTTTTATGCTATGTAATTCTGTTGTAGTCAAACATCATGAAAACCAGAAAATCGTTCCAAGCAAACAAATAAATACAGAACTAGCAAAATGGGTGCCTACTCAACTTAGCAGCAAGTCAGAGATGGAGAAAAAAAGGGAAATACATCCCAAAAGGTGCAGTGTTGCTTGTTTGTAAGCCATATGTGTCTCCTATTAGAGTTGGTGATAGTGATTAATTTAATTCTCCTAGTAATTTCCTAGGAAGTTGAGAAGTAAACAGGAACAGAGGCCAAGAGTCAGCCTTCATTATCCAAAGACTAGGCAAACATCAGGAGTGGATAAATTACTTTTTGGCTAAGAATAATAGTCAGGTCGCTGTCCGTTAGGACTTACGCTTAATCTCCAATTCAGCTGGCCAAATTTTGTTTTAGGCTCCCGATACCCACACGTAACTAGCACCTTAGGCAAAATTTCTCATGTTTCCTATGCAGATGGACAAGCCATTTCAACTGTTGGTCTTCACAACCCTCCAAGGCAGCAGTGAGTATTTTCAGAAACAGATATTTGCAAATTCCCTAGGGAGATTCAGTGAATCTGCTGCTCACTCCAGAGACCTTTTAACAGAGCTTCAAAACAGAATTACTAAACCCTTTTCAATTTCAGAAAAATGTTTAGTTCCAATTCTTGGGCAAAACCTCTGAGGTCTTGTTTTGTATACCTGTCACATTTCAGACTCACTTTGAATGTCAAATTTAAACAGGAGATTCGTGTGGATTTGGGCCTCCTGCCATTCTCCAGGCAGAATTCACAAGCGTTTGGGAGAGAGGCTCCGTATAAAGCTACCAGACAGAGTCTCTATAGTTTTAATAAGTGACAAAAAATGCTTTTTTTTAGCTTTTTGGAAAAGTCAACAAAATTCTACAGATAAAAAGTGAAAATGTTCTGTGTGATAACATAAACAATTGATTTTGCCAAGTTTTCAGCAGTTGTAATAGTGAGAAACATTTTATCGACAAGTGCTATAAGCTTCTTTTGAGAACTTTGCCATTTAATAACTTCTAAGACAGAAAAGCAGAAGGAAGGTAGGGAAAAGATTTGATAGACTGTCACAAGTACTGACCCCATGATAAGGTAATTCTAATGCAGTGAAGCTTTAGAGTCTCTCTCTTTCATTAATATAAATCAAAATCTACTGAATGAATTCAACTGTGCTTCTGGATTTGATTATTCTTTAGCTGAATAAGCAGAGAACAAGCGATTAATTTCATCACTGATTTTTAGGTACACAGCTTTCCTTGTGCATTGTCCTTCACTAACCAAGCTTACTTAGCTCATGGTATCAGGGAAATCAAAAGGAACCCAAAACCAAAGAACTAAAAAGATATGAAGAATGGCTGGCAAGTTGCTGGAGGGCACTAGCAGTTGCAGATATGCTGTTGCTGGCTTGGATTTCTTTGTGTCCCTTTTCTGCAATCGTCTGTTGTTTTTATCATTTCAAGCTAACTCCTACCCTCCCTGAATTCCACTGTCCTTAACAGAAGCAATAATGAGCCTTGAGATGTTTGTATCCTAACAGCCTTTGTTCATAAGTGTCTTGAAAGAGCAGTCCTGGAAGGGAAAATCTGTTGTGTTTCAGAAGTACAGGAAGGGGTGCTTTAGACAGTTTGATAGCCTCATCTGCCATCTGTGAAATTGGGATATTGATAATAATTCCTTATCTCCTGTCCTTGCGTATTTAGATAGAAAACTCATGAGAATGCAATTGTCTGTTACTTTCCTGCTGGGTAGTGAGACTCTGAGCCTGGTTAGGGCCTCAACATTCTACAACTGCATAAAGAGAATTCTTTCTCTTCATAGTTATGTCAGTGGTGACTACCAGCCTTAGCAAGGGACCTTCAACTTCAGTCTGCTTAAACCAAGCTAATGAATTTAAGCAGTGACTTTAATGGGATATAGATGACTTTAACGGGAGGCTGATTAGGCCAACTTGAAATACATGTAGAAATCCCAGTAATGGGGTACCTCATAAGCCACCTTCTGAGGTAACAAATTGGACTTTCCTAGTTTATGTTTTATGTGTGCAAACACTGCACCCAGAGATGAATTTCGCTGTGTTCTAGTATCGCCAGTCTATTATGGATACTGCATGGTTATAAGTAGCAGCATGTGAAGAATATGTACTATGGTATAGGTGAGCAGGTTCTGTTGAGGCTGATGGGCATCAGATTTGAGTAACACCTGTAAGATTTGGCTTCAGTGTTTGTATTTTTATTAATTTTCTGTCATGTACAGTAAGCAATTTTTCATCTTCAGAGTTTTGTGACATCTTGCCATGTCAGCAGAGACAGAATTGATTCAGGAAAGCACATTTCAGTTATTTTCTCTCTGGCTGTGCAGCTCAGGAATGTGGCATTTCTGACGTGAAGGATAAGAAAAAATGAGAAAGTCTACACTTCTATTCTCAATATGGTACAAAGAGCAAATGGCAGATAAATTGACACATTAAATTTCACAGTTAATCATATTTCTGGCCCTGTGCTCAGTTGTGAAGTGAAGTAACAATTGAGAATAGAGGTGAGACGTATCAAATTAACTGGCGTATTGTATATACCGGGATAGGTCCCACACATTTACCTTTGTGATATAGTGAATATAGAAGAGAAGAGCAGATGATAGAATAGTACAATGTCCAGTGGGCAGACTGGATTCTTCACACTGTAATTTTTGCTTTCTGGTTTGTAGGTGTGAGATTAGCCTGGAGGTCTCATTGTAGCATTAGTTTTGGCCTGAACTTTACGCTGTATGTAGTTACTGGGAGAAATGAACAAATTACATTTATCTTCTTCTGTTGTTGACTTTGTGAGCAACCTAGGGTAGGTCATTTAATCTACTTTGTTCCTTGTTTATGATCTCCTTTCCCTTTGCAACACAAATAATTAATAGGTGCACTGAAAGTTTGAAGTAATGCTGCATAACTCTATTTTTGCTCAAGGAGCTTAATGCTGGATTATTAAGGAGTTTGGAGATGAACAGTTTCCTCAGGAAAACAATTATGTGTCATGGTAGTGTGGTTCAACCCAGTGTCACAGTAGTTATTTAGGTGTTGGCATTAAGTTTGCCAGATTTCTTTTTCCCGTCTGGTATTAAGAATGGAAAGCATTTTGACTAATAGCTTAAAGTAAATGCATCTGCTGTCACGATTCTGGATATTAAAGTGAACAATAATGGAATGTTCCATCTCTGAAATAAAATGAGCACCCTGATTTTGTGAGTTTCTCTCTCCAGTGAATGCCTCAATCATTGTGGAGTGATAGGATCTGTCTATATCCTGGAGATAACTAATCTAATAAACTAATGTTGGATAATGCTGTATTCCAGGGCTATCTTGGCAGAAGGTTGTCAGATCCTAACCTGGATAATTCTTAGCAGTGTGGGATGTGAGTGACACAGTGCTTACACAGTCTGGCACAGGGGCAGGTGGTTTTGGAAGAGATTAAAGAATGCCCAGTGCCACGGAGTTCTCTGAAAACTCTAGCCTGAGTAGCATGCATTCGTAACCCATGTTAACAGATCACTGTCTGTGATCTGAAAAAATCAGACTGATGTTGCAGAGCAGATTTTCAGTGTTACCATCTCCTGACATTTGGGAAAGCAGGATCCATTTGCTAAGCAGGTCATGTATTTAAGAGAAGGTTTCTTCAGCAGTCGTGAAACATCTGCCTAAGCACATATGTCCCTTAGCCAGAGGCTAGAGGAGGGTTTACGGTTCCAGTTGTGAGCATAAATATAGCTCTAAATAGCATCTGGACCATGAAACCAGACTTAAAATACTGAATTGCAGGCATTTAGGGGGAAGGCAGCTTGACTAATGCTCAATAATCACCAATTTCAGATGGAACTCGTAGGGAAAATCAAGACAAGAGATTATGGAATGATTCTGAATTTCAAAATAATTGTCAGGAGCATAGAATCTGGCAAGTGAATTTTGTCAGCACAAATAAAACACAAATAAAATTTGCTTATAAAATATCAATACCTATATCTAGCTTCATCCTCTTCCCACGTAAATGTAACTTTCTGTCCTCAAGCTATAGTCTTCCAAGGGGAGCACACAGCAGTGAAAGAACACTTAAGAAAAAGGCTTATCTCTTTTTTCCAAAATCACAAGCCCAGGTTTTCAGAAAAAAAAAAAAAAGAAGACAAAAGTGATAGCTTTAGGACAAAGGTAGGCAAGATCAAATGAAGCCAATCTGAGATGTGATGAAAAAAATAAAATAAAAAAAAGAGAAGTCATAATGAGAACGCTCGACTTCTTTCCCAGAAGAAGGGTAAGTGGATTTAAAGGAAAATATTTTTCTTTTTGATCTTACTATGTGGATATAAGTATTACAGAAAAGCAGCGGCACCCATATATCATGGTGATGACAGCATATGGATAGATAAAGAAAACTCCCTGTATGTGAAAGTTTGTCCCCAGTAATGTCAGAGAAAAACCTCCGATTAAATGTAAAGGAAGGGAGGGGAAAGATTTGACCTCAAACAATTTTTTAAGGACAAAAAAACTGAGTAGTGCCATTAAAAGAAAGGTATCCCACTACCTGCCCACAGCTTAATTATCTTCTTACACCAGAATGGACTTTTTAAAAAAATCTACCTGGAAATTTAAGATATCCTAAAGGAACTTAGTAATGCTGAGATGCTTCTCTTTAAGCATGAGTAATTTTGCTGAAATTATTGGTACTAATCATCTGCTTTAGATTTAACTTGTGCTTTAGTTCTGTGCACACTGATGTCATAAATTGCAATATTGCAATGCTGCAAGGCACAAGCACAGCAATTACTCCCTAAGTTTAAAGAAGACCATCACCTATGAGCCCATTATTACTTTACAGTTGATGAACATGCAGTTCAATAGAAAATCTGCTGCTAGACACAGCCAACTAGATAAACCATTGCAGAACTTCCTACAGCCTTAAAATATTGTGTAAAAAAAGCTTTGTTTAAACTACTAGGAAGGCAATGAAATCTCAACCATTTTACATGAGGTATAAAAAAACTTAGAACTCATTGCTCTGAAGGACCATGGATAAGATTGCCTTTGAGAAGCTCTTCCCACATTGTGGGTAATATCCTCTTCCAGCTACATGTCCCTGTGTTGAATGTGAAGTAAATAAAATTTTTATTAACATAGCAATGTGCCCCATCAGTGTCTTCTCTGAACACTTGGGAAACCTGTAGAGGACTTTCTAAAATCTCATTATATTTAAGGAAAAGTGATTTTAGTTGCAAGATGTGAATTATATGGATGAGTGAGCGTCAGTAAACAAGCTTAGTTTAAACTGATACCTTGGAAAACCTATTTCTAAAAACAATTAATGATGAATTACTTTTAGCACTTGGGAAGGTCATTAAACTGTGTTCCCTACATTAGCAAGTGCAAAGAAGATTCACAGCTCAAAGATGGCAGTGGAAATCTATGAAGTTTTTTTCCAGCCAAGGAAACAAACGGGGCAAGGAGAATTGTCAGCTTGAGTTCAGGAAACAGACAGCATT
>NW_009725657.1:196842-220010 GCF_000703405.1 Apaloderma vittatum
GTGCCCATAGCAAGGAAGTTCAAAAGGGCCAAAAGGTACAGAAACCAGCAAAGCTTTCAAATCCTCCAACAGCTCTCAAGCGTCACGTTCATCTTGGAAATATTTCAGGATCCAAATCGACCTAAAACTGAGGTCAATATTTTTTGTGCCACTCTAGCAGTTCATAGACTTACACATTTGTGCTCTTTATAAATGTTGCTGCATCAAAGTCTTTCATCACCACCAGAGCCAGAGAGGGGAAGAGTGGGGAGCCCAAGAAAGAAGTGTAATAGATCTACTGTCAAAATTGTATTTGAGGCAATCAATCTGTAAAATTACTTAAAAGGGGTTCCTAGGGAACCTCGGCGTGTTGTATTTGCTGTGTTTGGGTACTAATACACAATTTACAGAATTCAAAATTGAAGCAAAGAGCTAGTTGGCTTTATTTTCTTCTATTCATGTTCAAATTGGGCTATACATTGTGATTGTCTGAAGGAAGATATGCTCTCTGGACACAAGATTTGTTAAATGCAGAAGCAATAACTTCAGTAAAGTGGTAACTAACAATGTAGATTAAAATATTAAAATACTATCGCAAGTAAAGAGGACAGCGATGGTTAAAATGGGTCAAGAACACAGCTTGAGTTCTGGACTCAAGTTTCAGCTTTCTCTTCTCTTGGACTCCGCCTGTGATTTGACTGTCACTGTGAAGAGGTAAAGGAACTTCATTTCCTCATGGATCACGCCGAGGCAACAATGCCTTTTAGCACTCTGTTCAGACTGATGCTATGAATCATGTCCCCAGTGTATTGGGCTCATCATTTAACCTTCTAGAAAGTGCTATCAAAACACAAATAATGCTGGCTGCCCTGGGAGAGCTGTCTCGCCTTGGTGATGTAGAGAAAGGTGCAGGAATTTTACCTGAAGAACCTAGTACTTCACCATCTTTGTATCTCTACAGATCGGATGAAAAAGACTTATCTGAAATACAGAAAAAACTACAAACTAGACCAGAGGCTCTACCCAGCCCAGGTTTTCCTGAGTGTCTCCTGCACGGCAGTTTCTGATGGAGAGAAGAAAAATTAAGCTGTCTCTTTTGTCTATTTTTTTTATTTAAGCCTAGTTTTTCAACCAAAAAAAAAAACCCCAAACAATGCAAATTTTCTCCTGATAAATCTGATGTTCAATTAAAAAAAATGAGTTAATAAACCTGTGGTTACTGCTAACCATCTTCTATTTTTTCTGCTTGGTGAAAGGCAAATACCATTCTGTATAAAATCCAGAAGACTTCAAACCTCATTTCAATAGGATTTGGTTTCAGTAATCAGTGAACTCTGTTTAAAAGTAATTTGAAAAAAAATTAAGCAAAGAGAAGAGACAAAAAGAGAAAAGAAAGTAGGTAGTTACAGTGCCAGTTATCTATCTGAAGTCATGTATTCTTTTGGTCAAATAGATTACAACGTCAAAGGATTTTCTCATCTGACCATACATCAGAGCAGTATGTGTAAAAACGTTCTCATTACTTTAAATGTTTGACTTAAATTGGCAAAGAGAGAGTAGTAAATTTTTTTCAAAGCTCCTCAGTGTATGTAAACAACTTGGCGTCTAATTCTATTTGTACCTTTGACATTCGCTCTTAAAAGAGCCAAATTAGGCAGTTTTTCCTTAGCTAGAACACCCACATAAATCAGTGCATGGGAGGCACAAGGACAGGAGAACGAATGAAATTGAGATCCTTTGGGCTACAGCATATATGAATTCCTTTTAATGAGATTTTGATTACAAGCCGTAGTGCCTTGGAGCAAAAACTACAGCAATAATCTCTAATGTATTATTTTGGAGGAGAAATTTAAACATTATAATGTTAATCTAATGAATGTCCATTTAGGCTAGCTAATGATGAAACACTGTATATTACATAGTGCTAACCAACTAATAAGAGGAAAGATGTCTTTTATGGGATTATGTAAAAAAAGATCAGTTTCATCAAGAATGCAGTTACTCACTTGGAAACCTTCCCATTTACTAAGTCTCTGGAATCGTGGGGGATCAAAATCAGATATAATAAGATCATTACCCCCAAGTAAAAATGCAATATGTGATTAGCCATTTATTGACTATTATACAAGATGAAAAGGAGTTCAATCCCACATCCATATTCTCTCACATGGTGGTCTGGCTATAGAAAAGGGACTGTCAACATAATCTTTTTGACTGGAGGATCTGAGTTATTTCATTATGGAGACGTATTTTAAAGGGAAAATTATGGTATTATGCATTACTGATAAGTTTTTCTGAGAGGAATGCAAAACTTTGAAAATGAACCACAAAATGGGAGAATTCACTCTATGGTGCTTCAGTATCCATTTAAAAAGCACAAGGAGTGTATCAAACTATTTGTGTAAGTTGGAGCAGAAAAAAGACTGAGCTGCCTTTCATAGACATATTTTAAAAGCATTTAATAGACTCTTACTTTGCATTTTCCATTTGGCTTCAGCTGAAAGCTGATAATTTGGCATGTTCTGGTCCGAATGTGTTTATGGGAACAGAATCAAAATCAATGCCACGATCCTGGGCTGTGAAGCTCTGTGAAGAAAAGTCCTGCGGAGATCGAAGGAATGATCACTTGTACGTACAGAGCTTTTCGTGGGTTTTGCCTGACCTGAAGCTCCAAACTCAAATCCTCTTTGAAGAGATCCTGTTACAAGTCTTAAAGCTACAGTCAAAATATCTGATGCCAGCGGCATCCTCAAATATGGAAAGCCTCAGCAATCCTGAACTTTAGTTCATTTACTTTGTTTGTTTGCCTGTTTCATCATCCTGTTTCCCTTCATCAGTAGGACCAGTAGCAAGTACTATTTGAGCCTACACATCCCAGCAGAGTATGAGTTATGAGACTATTTTTCTCGTACATCCCACTGCTCTGCTTATTTAGTGGATCACATAAGGCACTGCCAAGGCTAAGATATGAAGCCTGAGTTTCATACAAAACTCCATCTGCATTCTGCAGCCCAAAATCTAGAGCAAACATATTCTGACACGGCTGAATGAAAATGAATATCACTTCTGTATTAAGATGTACTCAGAGATGTACTATAAAACCACTCCTGTGCCTCTGGGAAGGAAAAAAAGAAAAAAAAACTAGAAAAAAACCAAGCTTTTATTATATAGATGTTGCCGTGGGAACAAGATGAACACTGTGCTGAGCAGAAGATGCTGCAGGACAGCCCAGGAGGCAGTCGGCCAGCAGCCAGTGCAGCCTGACTGTGCTGGAGTAACCTCCAGGAAGCTCTCTGGACCCAGGAAAATGCAGCCCCAGCTCTGCAGCAGAGCCCAGGTATTACACCCTGGGCACTGGTGAGGCTCCTTCAAACACCTGTTGGTTTAGTATATGAGGAAAACGCAAAATCTTCAAAACTAGGATCACAGCATACATGAGCCATTTATGTGAAACAAAAATCTTGCACTTTCTGGCACTTCCTCATCACTGGGCTATAGCAGGAGGAAGTTCCCTTTTCTTTAAAGCTTAAAGATGTACTGGGCGCTAAATACATCCCGTGAAGAAAGGCTGACAATCAATGCCCAGGACTGTCCATCACCACATCCTTGGCTGAGGGACGGGCAGTGACCAGCGGGAGAATTTTGAGTCAAAGGCAATTGTCAGAGACACCTTCAGCCCCAGCCTGTGCTGGATTGGCTGAGCCTGGCTGAGGGTGGCTACAAAAAGGTAGTGGTGAAGGGGCAGCACTTGCTGCTTGCCTCAGGAACTGCAGGGCTTCAAGGGCCTTTTGGTTTGACCGGCAAAGCACCTGGGACTGAGGTGAGAATAACAACATGTGATTTTTTTTTTTTTACTCTCTGCCCTTTGACCATCCCTGGAGGTGTTCAAAACACATGTAAATGTGGCACTTCAGGATGTGGTTTAGTGGTCATGGTGGCGTTGGGCTGATGGTTGGACTTGATGATCTTAGAGGTCTTTTCCAACCTTAATATTCTATGATTAGAGTGTGTGATGTTTTAATACCCCTTGGCTGCTGACAGTGTAAATCTTGAGGACTTTAGGTTCTCATGGAGCAGCTCCTTGCAATGATGTATACCCTTACTGCTTGTTGTGGTGGTTTGGCCCTGGCCAGAGGCCAGGCACTCACCAAAGCCGCTCTATCACTCCCCTTTTAGATGGACAGGGGAGAGGGAAGATGTAAAAAGAGGCCCGTGGGTTAAGATAAAAAAGCAGTTTAATAAAGCAACAGCAAATACCGCGCGCGGAAGCAAAGCAAAACAAAGATTATTCTCTACTTCCCATCAGCAGGCGATGTCCGGCCGCTTTTGTAGGAAGCAGGGCTCCAGTACGCGTAGCGGTTGCTCGGGAGGACAAGCACGAAACAGCGAATGCCCCCCACTTCCCTCTTCCTTCTCCCTTTTATGTCTGAGCTGATGTCATATGGTATGGAATACCCCTTTGGTCTGTTTGGGTCAGCTTGCCCGGCTGTATCCCCTCCCAAGATGTTACCCACCCCCAGTCTACTGTTGGGGGAACATTGGAAAAAAAACAAAACCACAGCCTTGGTGCTGTGTGAGCACTGCTCAGCAGTAGCCAAAACACTGGGGTGCTATCAACACCCTTCTAGCTACCACTCCAAGGAGAAAAACAAAAACAACCAGCACTGAGAGAGCTGCTATAGGAAGATTGACTCCATCTCAGCCTGACCCAATACACTTGTCTTCTGAACATTGCTGATAATTCCATAGGAAACATTGTGCATCATTTGCTTGTGAGCACTCTTGACCTATTTGCTGCTAGCCTTTTAGCATATACAGCTGGTTTTAGCTGGAATGCTAGGGGTCACACCTGCCAAAAAAATGAAAGGCAAAGCCAATAACCAGCCAGGTGTGGAGATTGGGAGAGCTGCAGAAATCAGGGGTGAATTGAAGCCAGGTGCTCAGTTGCCAGGTGGTTTTCTGCTAATGCTCCGGGGCCTGAATGAGTTTACAGACTGAAAATGGTGCGGACGTGAGGTGGGAAGGTGTAAATAGGCATGTGGTGCAGGGCTCCACGGTGTGAGGGTGGGGACTGCATCCTGAACTGGACTACCTGTCCCTTTCTCTGTTTGTGGTGTAGGCTTCCATGAGCTCCAAAAGTGCACCTGCTGAGAAATTGTACATGGAATGGCACGTTTACTGGCAATGTCAGCTGATGTTTTTATGATATAATTAAGTAGTAATTACTTTCCTTCCTTCCTTCCTTCTCTGTCTTCCTACAGAGAGTTGTGAAAGGAGCATGTTGAGATCTATTCTTGGTGAAACTGTGCAATTGCGCTTCTTTTTTTTTAATTACTATTTTAGCAGACACTTTCTCTGCATAAATCCAGAATAAGAAACCTGTTGGCATATATTTGAAGCATCTAAAATCTGATGTTACTTTTCCTGAGTCAGTGGCAGTGCATCAGTAATGACTGAAGCAGATATTTGTTGGATTTTTTTTAATATTCCTTATCCTTTTTAAAAAATAAGAGCTAATATTGATGAATAGTTATTAGACTACTGCATCTTGAATTTTGTTCTTGCTGTAAAATTAGTTTATTTGGGTTAACTTCATATCCAGTCGTGCTTGTCTTCAAAGTTCCCGTGTTTTTGTGGCGGGGGGCTGGACTAGATGATCTTTTGAGATCCCTTCCAAAGCCTAACATTCTGTGATTCTGTGATTAGATTACAAAGTTAAGGTAATTGGTGATGGTCAGACTGACTTGCTTGTCTCCCACTTTCCATGGATCCATTTGTGTGCGTACAACCTTACACGTGTAACTTTACTTCTACTGTAATACATTCCTGTAAATTACTAACATTATTAGAAACAAGGAAACTTGGAATTGGTTGTCTTGGCACTGTGGCAGGTATGGAGTTGTGGCTGTATCTCTGGTGAAATATAAATCAGGATTGTTAACATATGAAGAGATATGAAGCTCATTTTATATCAAATCATTGAAAACAAATCCAATTATCTTTTCCAAGAGTTATAGTCTTAACTGCTATTAACTCCCCTGGAGGCAAGATGGTTTATGCCAGCTGTTGGTGTGTGGTGGTTGAGGTTTACCTTTCCCTGCAAAATTTCCTCATCTTTCATTTACATTATGCAGTTCTTTAACTGAATAACCCTTGTCCTAAAAAAGCAAACAAACAGTACTTACATAGTTACCCTCAAGGAAACAGCTGTCTTGAAGTGTAAAGCTTGACCAAGCTGTGGCTCAGCAGTGGTTTTTTTTTTTCTCCTGCATTGCAAAGTAGCATCAGTTTAAAGTGCAAGACATCCGTCCTTAAAAATTTACCCGGAATAGGCTCTACATTAAAATGTTTCCAAACATCTCACCTTCAGTAATTCATCAAATAGAGTATTTCTTTCTGCTGCTTACACTGAAGACTGTGGCACTGTACCTGATATCTTCTATGTCTTTCAGATGAGGTGTAAAATGAAAGAAACAGACAAGATATCTTTTGTGCACCGATACCTGATTGAAGTGAAGTCACATTTCTTCTGGGGCTACACAGGTGGGAGATCTCACTGGGAACAAAAGGATGTTGCCAGAGAAGAACTTGAGCCCTTGAAAACCTTGTTGACATTTTATTCATCTCTAGCACACCTTTGCTAGGACTAAAAATTCCCAGAATCTAATGGCTTCGTCAGAGAAAAGGTGTTTTATTTTTCTTTCAGCTCACTCATGAATGTTAAGATAAAAGCTTATTTTTTCCATCAGATCTCACTGGAATTTTGGGAAGGAACACACATATATGTTTCAGGTTCAGTTTCTGAAGAAGTGATCATGTCACAACTCTAATGTATGATTCTGTCCTAGGCAGCTTTAGTGGGTATGAGAATAATTTTTTTTTTGCTTGCTTATGTTCTTTTTTATGTCTGAAAGGTTTTTTTAGTGTTTGTCTTTCAGTGTATTCAAACATTTTTCTTTTTGTATTTTTTGAGCTTAACAAAGATTTCAAGGAAGCCTTACAGAGCATTGACTGTGATTATGTCTGTTATCAAGTATTTCTGATTTTTCAGCCTTACTGAAATTAATACCATTGTGTAGCAGCAGAGTCAAAGTGCTTTAGTACATCAGCTAATTTATTGACAGCATGGGTTAGTGGGAGTGTTGGTAGAATGACAGTCAAGCAGACTAATTTTTATGGCTCTCATTATACTTTTAATCAGGGTTAGCAGAAATAAATACAATGTAGATTGTTCAATCAGACAAAAGTAGTGTTAATCCAATGTTAAGATTTCTCATTCATTAATAACAATCAACCAATGTAGGTAGTGTGGATACATCTTATTACATCTGTGACAAATACATTTCTTTGCCATATTATAATTTAACAAGCTGGCAGATGCTAGTGGAGGGGAAAAAAAAATTGTTGTAAGTTGGGCATGCATACTGTTTATGGCATTGTCCACAGAGGTCCTGAGTGGGGCAGAATGAAAATTGAATTATTATTTCTAGCCTTGTGGCAACTATGAAATTCCAAGTGAAAGTGACTGGTTTAGACTTTTCTCCAAAGCTGCATTCAGGAAGTTTGGGCTTATCTTCAAGCTAAAATTTGTTTTGAGAATTTTGGCTTCTTTGATTTCATGGTGTTTTTTTAGGTTTTTTACAATGAAAAAGGAATACATGAAAGTTAATGCCAAAATAATTTCAAAGAAAAATGTAAAAATTACACTAGAAGACTTCCGGAAGACACATTTTTGAGTTCTCAGAAAAAAAACATAAATGTGAAATTTGGCAGAACTGGCTGGTCTTGAAATTTGGAGTCACACAATATGGAATTAGCATGCTAATTTTCTGGAAAAATCTGATTAAAAATTTTGACTGGCCGCATACAATTCTGTAGGAGTATGAAGAGGTAGAGATTCTTGCCAAAACAGTAACACCTGCAGAACTAGGTAGAATGGCTTTTAAATTTGAGACTGTCTGTCAACAGCACAAATAAACTGTTCCTTGGCTTCAGGGCTAAAGCTGGGCTGCCTAACCCACCTTTTGTGCCTCTTTTTACCGTGTCCCTCCCACTCCAGTTTCCGCTTGGGTCATTATGTGATAAAGAAACCAAACAACATTGTGCATTGCAAAAATCAATCCTGAAATGCTCCGTGTGCTGGGGTGGCTGGGTGGTTTGGGAAGTACTGGCACCAACCTGATTTTTCAGTCAGAATTGCACCAGCTCCTCTGTTGCCCACCTGGTCCCATTCCCCTCAGACTTCTGTGCCTCTCCAACCCATCTAGACAAGGTATTTAAAGTGATCCCATATTAGTGCTGCCCCCCTCACAAACAACTGTAGTTGGGCAGCAAAAAAAGCATGTACAGCAGATAAAACTTTTAGAATATCTTCATAGAAATGGTTTAAAACACTAGAATAACTCAGAACAGAATGTTCCTGACTGCAGGAAACGGAATACAACCTGAACATTGTCAGATTTCTGGAATCAGAAAGAGATATTGAATGTTGGAGGTAGTTCAGAGGGAAGAGTGAGCCGTGGGGACTCGTATGAAAAGAAACACTGAAAGAGTGAAATACATATAGTTTGGCTGAGCGGTGGCTACAGAGAGACATAACAGCACACAAATGTTTGAAGGATCTAAGCACCAAAGAGGGAGTGGAATTCTGAATGCTGAAAAGGGATTTTTCTATGAGTAATGGGTGAGGCTTTACACAGCACTTCAGAAAAACTTTAGAGAGCCCTTGACTCTGGAATATTGGGGCATTAGTCACATCGAGGGAGCTCTGAAGGGCCAGGAGGACTGGATTAGAGGCAACACAAAAGGAACTTCTCACTACTGGACAGGCTTTTGTTTTCTGACAAGTTCGAGCTTTTAGATGACATTCTTTGCTTAGTTTTGGAAAAATGTGGCTCCCACCAAAATCAATTTAAAAAATAAATATTTTGCAGTCTGTACCACTATTAATTCCAAGGAAGACTACTCTGGTAAAAAACTGAAAGATGGCTACTTAGTCCTTTATCCTGTCATAGCACAGAGGACCACTAAACCGCACAGCTGAGGAGGTGCATTGGATATGCAAAAGAGCACCTGCATTAGGCTTTACCTTGAAGATGGAGATAAAAGCAACCCCTGCAATCCCTTTTTAGAAATGAGAACAGAACAGTATTTTTGAGCTGCAGAGATATTTCCAAGATAAGCATAATTTACACTTTGTACATTTTCTACCAGGAGGTTAGTCCCCTGACAAGATGCTTTTTTATTGATCCATTCATTAGATGGGTATAAAACCAGAGAAAGCCCTGAAAGTCCAGCTGTACATGGTTGGGTTTTTTTCCTCAAAACTATTCTGTGAAATTTGTATTTTTATGACATTTTCGCGTGTGTGATGTGACACTCCTTACCTTTCAAGAATAGCTCTTTTTAGCAGGTCATTTTCACACTCTGTGTAAGATAAAAACTTGTATTACTTCTATGGTTGAATTAGCAACAATTTGACAACTGAAGAAGAACAGCATTTTATTGTGAAAATGCTTCTGTAACCGTTAGCAACTCTGATTTAATGTCAGGCTTAACTGTTCCTTAAAACTGAAATTACTTGTCCTTGGAGATGCTGAATAATAGTAGGTGTCTCTGGAAGTGAACCACCATGTCAGTCTGTTTTGATATTGTGTTCCTTTTAGAAGAAGAAAAGAGACACTTTGGTATGGAAAGTAGCCGCACAAAACCAGTAGCAGGAGGGACAATCTTAGATAAAAAACATAAACTCTTTTTATTCTTATCTTTCACTCAATTTTTCCAGATACTGACAGAACAATAGATTAATTGGAGAGGAAGGTGTTATTAAGTATATGCAAACTGCCTGAAGTCTCACAGGGAGTCTTATGAGAGAAAGATTAGTGGAAATGGATGGAATAAGAATTTTAAACAATGGCAAATATTCATTGGTGCAACACTTGTTAACACCCTGATAAATCTGTCTGTGTGTCTGTTGCTATACTACCTCTTTTTCCTTAATAGAGAGACTTTTAGGTCTCTCACCTCAACTTTTAAAGTGCAAGTTTTCTACTTTTCTTGAAATATCCCAACTTTCTCATTGAAAAGGTGAAAACATAATTTATATAATAAAAGCTAGCTTTTCTCACTGAAAACTGAATATTTGGCATCATTGTTTTGTGTTTTGATCCAAGAAAATGGAAAGACTTTCACTGGAATCTTTAGGGGAGAAAACAAAAGCATTTACAAGCTCTCTTGGAAAATGATATATGCTACTTGGCCAGAAGTCTTATAATCTAAATCAGGTAACTTGTTCAGGTAGAGGATTATAAATGCCGAGATCTTCATAGTTTTGTTGAATGCTTATAATATTTTCCCTGAGGTTAATGGTTAAGTTTCAATCCAAGGTTTGCCCTTTGCTTTTATTGGAATGAAGCTTTCCAGAAATAGGGACAGATGTCTAAAATGTATCCTCTTTAAAATGCTATTTATAATACACATACTAGTGTCTAGAAGTATATTTATAGTCTTACAAATGCATATGGAAATATTGTACTGAAAATAGCCAGATTTTGATCTATTCAGGATGCCTATTAATGAGGCAAATATGTATCCACACCCTGTTGTGAACGTATTAGGAATTCATCATCTGTCCTTGCAAAATAGAGGCAAGGGCAAGTTGTGCTGTTGTAGTATAAATAGGTATTGTCCTTGAACCCACTTGCCCTTATTTCTCTAGGTCAGGACACAATCCAGAGAGAGAAGTACCCACCCTGGCAGATTTGTTATTTATGTTGTTGCAGAACTAGATCAAAAATTCCCACCATGCACGATCAATAACGGTGGCCATTGAAACAAAAATAGAACAATTAGTAATCCAAGTGAGCAACATGCGAAGCTGAAAGGAGCAGGCTAGTGAGGAATGACACAGATAGATGGCAGCAGTAAAGAGTGGGAAAAATAAAATAGAACATCTGTCTAATTTTCCTAATTGTGTAATAAAAGTAAAAGAAATCCTCACTTCTTGAGGTAGTGTGCTGAAAGTTTGTGCACAAAATATTCAAAGCCTGGCACAGTTTGAGAAAAGACAAGGTGATCATATCCTGTGCTCTTGGAATCCTGGTGGGCAGGTTTTGCTTTGGTGGAGGTCATGACTGGCGATTTGGATCAGTAGGCTGAATACTGAAACAAAGTCAGAAACCTGGGTTCTCTTTCCAGGTCTGCTTCTTATCAGCTGAGTATATTTGTCTCAGTATGTGGTGTTCTTCCAGTTTTTAGTTTTCGTTTGCCCTGTGTAAATCGCAAGATCTTCAGGGGAGGGGTTGATTCAGGTGGCTGTGTCTGCAGTCTTGGCTGGACCTGGCAAGTGTTATTGTAATACAAACAATATCTCATAATTTAAGAAATCCAAAGTAATGATACTGTAAAAATTACCTACCCTGAGAAATCTGTGCCCAAGTAACAAGACATTACCAGATAAGTAAGAATATAAAATTTTCAAAGCATGTGATGGATATGTGGGAGGGAAAGGAAGGAGTCTTGCTAAAGTAGTAAGGGAATGTCCTGTTTGAAATTATTTAGCTTCATACTTGGCAGAAGTTTAGACATCTGTGTCATGAGATGATGGTAAAAATATATATGAACAACTGAAATCTGTAAAGTGAAATTCAAGACAGAACATTAGATTACATTTCCAATGCAAACTTTTTTTCCTAGATGTCTCTTACCTGGAAACCCTAAAGGAAAAAAGCATTCCAATTCAGATGAGAAACAAGTTTTGAAATACTGGTATTTTCTGCAAGCTAAAAGTTCTGGAGTTTGGCTCAAGTCAGTAGTGATCCAATACAGCATGGGTAAGTACTGTGTATTCTGAAGCTGTGCCAGCTATTACCAAAATAAGAAGAAAAGAAAAAAGTTTCATTTGTTCAAGAAATTGGGCTTTGGATTCTTATGAATGGTAACATTAATTTTATATCTGAAGCATAAGACAATGCCCCCTTGGAGAAAAATGAAGGGAGTGAAAATCCCATAGACAATGAATGTTGAAAACTGTATAATAGTCTTATCACTTTCTGTAGAAGCCTTGTTTGAGAGAGCTGTAATTAATTATAAGAAAATGACAAATGGTCAAGGCTATGCTGAAGGCAGTGGCCCTGGTACTTGACATTGTAATGCAACTGGGGAAAAGCTTGTCAAATCAAGGTTGTGTTAATTTATTAGGCAGCTATTCCTGCCAAGTTGAATAAAAGGAAGAAAAAATAAAAGGTAGAATGCTACCATATTATATGCTTGGGGAATTTTCCTCATCTGTATGCTTTAAAGTGAAAAGTAATTTAAGTCATCTGACTTTGACTCCAGATGTTCCTTTAAATGTCGGTCACACCTCACACAGTGGGCCACCACTGACAATCCATACATTGTTGTTGGTTGGTTATAGTGTCAGTGGAGGAAAATCTTAGTCTGGCCAAATGTGGGTTCATTTTTTTGTCAATAAACTACAAGTCTTTCACAATCTATCTAGTTTAATTTTTGTTGAAATATGTGTTTAAAAATACTTCCTTTAGCTCCTGATTCTTCATACATGTGCTCTGCAAAATATCAGCAGGGTGCCATGGTTAAAGTTGTGCACTCAGTGTACATTCCAGTCTTGACTGGGCTGTTGACTTCTTATGTGTGCTTAGCTGACTGTTTCTTATGCTTTTTTCCGTCTTGCTTATATCAACTATAATTCTTATGATAGGAACTTCTATTTAGCTAAACAGGTTCCAAAAAAGCTTTCAATAAGAGCAAACTTATGCAAAAGATTAACATTTCATGCAAACTGAAGCGAGCTGTTTGTTTTCAGCATTCCCTAGCGTGTCTCTTAGGAGAGATTTGGGTGGGGTTTGTGTCAATACTAACAAACATGGCAAAAGTTATTGACTGAAGCCGTGTGAATAACATGTGACAAGTAATGCCCAAGAATCCTGGTTCCCTCTATCCTTCCAATATTAGTATGCAGTCCTTAGAAGATATCAATGTGTGGTCAGTCCATAGAGACAGTCATGATACTGTCCAAATGGGCTTGTATAGGAAATGGGCCTTTAAAGGCCAGAGAATATTCTGCTAATTCTCCCTGAGCAACAGCATATGGGCATTTAGCACAGATGCTGCTCTAATTATGATACATTGAGAACTCTAAGTCAACAGTCCTAAAATGTGCAACTCCAGTTATATAACAGAGTATAGGTAGAAGCTGTTATAAAAGAAAGATTTAAGAGTCCCCCTAATCTTCATTAGTCTGTGCATCCTGGAGGTTTTTTAACTTTAAAAAATTCTGTAAGCTTATAAAGAGCCTTTATATATGTGATCATGCTTCAGGTTGTCTTTATTTTTCTCTGACTGTTAGCTGTCTGACTATTTAAGTAGTTAACTTACATTTGACCGCCATTACATCTTAGACCAGAATGTGACAATGTGTGATGGTACTGCTTTTGCAGCTCTCCAGGTGGCTGTCACCAGCTCATCGCTTGCGTTTTTCACCATTCATTAAATTATACCAGAAAGAGATGACTGATCTAACTGTAAAATAACCCTCTTCAAAAAATCAGTAATTTTTAGCAATCAACTGATCAAGCAAAGTCTTGTGTCATTTTGCAGCATATATCTGATTAGTGACACCTTTGGCTGAATGTTAAGCTTGTGTCTACTGTGATGCAATCCCAAGCAATACTATGTATATAGAGATGTCTCATATATGGTTAGCATTCAAAAATCGTTTGAAGTGATGAGCTGCCAATTTCTTGGTTTGCTCTGTAGGCTGGAGCTGGGGCTCCAATTGTCTCCTGATGTGCAGTTTCTTTCCACTGTCAGACTTTGCCTTTAGAGGATTCATGTTGTTCCACTTAAACATGTCCTGACATGGCTATGGTCCTCTTGACTATTGTGGGGTAAATAAACATGTGTGTGCATGTGTTCTGGTGCTTATCTATGAATGCTCTATATGGGCTGCTTTGGAAAGACGTTCAGATACCACAGTGTACTCTTGGTGAAGAACCAGACTGGTGCCATGATGCAGTAGCAGAGCAACCCCCTGCCTCTGCTTGCCAGGAGCTGAGAGGTGGACTGGCTGCTATGCTTCTGTTGGTACTGGTCACCTTCTAAATACTGAGTGACATACAGTGACCAGTCTGTGACAGGAGGGGGCTGTTCAGACACAGTAACACAATTAAAACGGGGACTTTCTTGACATGGATAAGAATCCTGGTGTGGGGCAAGGCCACTTTCACATCAGTGGTGTGATTAAAGTTGGCCCTGAAACAACTGGCAAGTTTGATTGAGGCTTATTTTCTTAGGACAAGTTTGCTGACAGAAGATGATGAGTCTGTGTTTTTATTTTTTTGTTGCTGAGGCTCAAGACATGAAAATGTGTCTGAAGTCTCTCATTTCCACCTATTGAAAGTGCTTTAGAAAGGAAAGAAATAAACAGATGGCTGTCATTAGCACAAGAGCGCTTTAGTCTTTTGCACATTTTAAATTTTATTTTCCTTTCAATGTTTGTAAGTAAACTGGTATAAAATTAAGACTTCACCAGAGCAATTGAATTTCACACATTTCAGTCCATGAAAGGAGAGGTGGACTCCATCCAAATTGCAAAAACTGATGTAATCCTGGCATCACAGTTAGCTATTATGATCAACAAATGCTTTCTAAGTGAATGAAATGCAATGAGGCTGGCCTTTACACATCTTACTGAAGCAAAAACTCGTTTGAAAACCCTGTGTACAACTGGGTACTTGCCTCTACAGTTCAACCAAATAATTTTTATTTTAAGATGGAAAGATGGAGAACTCACAATTTGGAGGAACACATGCAAGAAAATGTGGATAAAATTTTCTATCGGTATAAATTGCTAAAGTTGCAGGAGCATCGATGAGCTCTCTAATTCTCATCAAACCCACTCATAATTGTATGCTGTGGGGGTCACCTGACAAAGATGTTAAGATATCTAGATTCTTCCCATGGTTCCCTAGCTGAATGGTGTTTCACTAATGGACTAAACACTAGGACCCTGATGCTCCATCCTGAAGAAAAGGAGATTGGTAGAACCTCCACCCTCAGAACTTTGCTTCTTCACCTCATTTTCCTGCAATTCATGCTTACTAATCTCTTTCAAGCCCCGGGTGTATGGTCAGGGATGACTGGTGCAAGACAAAGATGTGGTAGCAACCAAAATACAATTCTTTATTCAATTAATAGCGAAAGAGATGCCACTTCTTAGGTATTAGAAGGTTACGATGTTTCCTAGAAATGTTATGGGTTGTATTTGTCATCAGAGTGGTCAGATTTGTCCAGAGAAGATTCCTTGCAGCACTGAGATACTCCAGGGTGGTGTTACTAACAGTGCTTATGTCATGTTGTGTGTAAAAGCGATGTTATCGGTATGTAATTACAAATGCAAACAGAAGGTTTCTGATATCTATTCTGTATGGTATTACGTTCTTTCAGGCTCATTTGGTATGATAGAAATTGAGGTCTGATCATCTCCAGTTTATTTGAGGAAAAAGTTGAAAATTTGAGACCTGCTAGATTTGCAACATCAGGAAATGAAGACTCTTGAGGGGAAAAAATATTTTTTTATTCTATCCCTCTTAAAACAGAATTGTGTGTAATGTGGCTTTTCTACTTCCTGGGAGCCTACTTAGCTTCTGAAAAAGACTGTTTATTTTCAGTGCTGCTGTGCAGCATTCTGATTTTTTTTTAAAAAAAAAAAAATTTAGCATTTCAGTTGTTACATTGAGGCATTTTGCTTTGAGCCTAACCTTTTCAAGTACTAGATGTTTTAACAGAAAATGGAGTACCTATAATTCTGGAAAGTTAATTTTAAATGGAAAAAAATAGCATTCTTACTTGGCTAATATGCAATTAGATACTCAAATCTGAATAATTTTATTATTTTGGATGAGGGAAAGCATTTCAAAAAATAGCATGTCAAAATCTGAATAACTTAAAAGCACTTGGCATGTTTCTCCTTTGCAAAGTTTGTTTTCCCCAATACTTAAAAATAAAACCGTTCTGTGTCTGATTTAAGTATTTTGCGCACTGTTCTCTGGACAAAGTCAGCTGTTTTGTGTAGGCTGCTGGGGAGGCCAGATAGCATTAGCTTTTTTTCTTCTTTTTTTTTTTCTTTTGGCTTTTATGTATTTCCTAAGGCTATTGGGATTTCAGTATGGAATTCATGATTCAGATTAGGAGAAATTAGCTCTACCTTCTTTCTGTTACTTTTTATTTTTAAAATTAACTGTAAATAACACTACTGCCATTCATTTTCATGGAAAGAGTTCAAATGTCATCTTGACTGTATTCTAGGCCCCAAAGCTTTATGGATGCTGAGAGGCCTTTTTAGATGATCCTTGTGCCCTATGGCAGAATAAAGTACCCTGCATCCATCAAGAGAAGTGTTTTCTCTTCTTGTTCCGAAGGTGCTACACAGATGAAGAGTCCACACACTCTCCAGTTTGCTCCATGCTGAAGAAACCTTAACGCTTGAAAGCTCTTCCCTGGAGCTTACACCATTGTCATGTTTCTCTCTCAATTCCTCACACTCTATACATCTATTTGCTCCTATGTACACGTACATGAAACCTACGTTTAAGCATAATCTCAATTTATCCGGGGAAATGACTGTGCAGTGGGCAGGGAGCCTAGTCCTGTTGTTTTGATAATTTCAATTTCAGAAGAATATTGCACAGAAATTACTTGGATTTTCACACTTACTTCCTCTGACTAGTAGTTTACTACAGGAGATCCAGCCCTTCCCATGCTGTAACTGACTGGAGGTGATGTACTTTTTTCTGAGAGCTCCCGCTTTAACACACCATGCCTGTCCCCACATGCACTGTTCTTCACCCTTTTTAAAGAGTTTTTCAAGCTTGAATAATAGAACGAGTATATGGCTCTGTACCACTTCCAGGAAGCGTGGAATGTCGTAGTTACTTGGTGCAGGATGGTGCGTTAATGAACTTGTGCAAGCCTCTAATGCTGATGCCAGTCCAGTTGCTTTGCCAGCCCTTAAAGCTTTATCTTGATCTAGACCTTAGGGAAAAGCTGTCAGGAGATGACTCACCTATTAATTTGGTCTTTGGGACTTTCTTGTGTGTCAGCTTCTGTGCTAAAGCTATGTAACATGGTTAGGCCATTGACCAAGAAGGAATTTGTTTTGGAGTCTTGCAGCTCTTCCGTTTGGGCACAAGTCATGTTTGACTGTTTTGTCTTTCTGTTGAACTTGTGTCTGTAGCTATTGGCCCACTTTGAATCCAAGTAATCAGAGGAAAATCTCTGGAGTGTGTTTTGCACTTTTGTTATCGTTTCCAGAACCTGATGTTCTTCACCCCCCAGTATACGATGTGGGTTACAGTACTCTGAAGCTAACAAAAAGCTCCTGTTTAAAGAGTTTGCATGGTAATATTGAAGTAAAATGGATGTGAAAAGAGGATGTAATTTTCTTGTTCTGCACATAGGAAATTGAGACAGTGGTTTTACTTGTATCATAAAAGGATAAAGTATGGAAGGAATCCTTAAAATCACAAATCTCAGAATTTCTGCAGATGGTGCTGTACTCTAGAAGACCCTGGTGCCAGTGATGCCCTTAGCCAGGTGGACAGGACATCAAAAATATTTTCTTTCCAAGGGCAAGTGCTACAGCTGGGCTCTAGGGCAGCAGTGGGTGCCATACATCACCTTGGTTCACTGCAGGAGGAAGCCTGCTGGCTCACTAGAGCTGTAGCTAGAGGCAGTGTGCCGGGTGCCACATCGTATGGCTCCAGCTCTTCAGATTGCTTAAAAAAAAAAAAAAGGCAAAAAAAAAACCAAAACCTGTATTCAAGTTCAGTCTCAACTGATGTTTAGGTTTTAGGTCTACTACAGAAGTGGTATTTCAAGAAGCTTTTGTTGCAGTACTGGGTCCCTGGGAATGGGGGTGGAAGTCTAATGGAGGAAATAAGTCGTATATGCCAGTGCCTCTATAGTAAAACACTGATCCTACCTCTTCTTTCAGAATTCTGACTTTTAGAAATACGCTGTTGAAATTGTGTGTAGAGTTCAGCCTTTTTTTTTTTTTTTTTATCCTAACCAGTATATTAAAGTCATGTAATTTGATGGGTCCACCTTCCCGTTATCTTTTCTCCCAGCTCAAACATTACATCTGTTATCGTTTGTGCTGGAGGGTGTGATTATCCTCTATAGATAGAAATGTTCTATTGACTGAGTCAAAGGCATTTAGTTCATCCGGAGAAGTTATTGTTTGGAGGCCAAAATGTCTCCAGTTCATATCCTAGTTCTTGTTTCCATTATTACATGTGTGTGGTATTAATTTCTGTCTTTGAGGAGAAAAAGGAATCCATCTAGTGCTATAAGAAGAGGGGAGAAATGAAAGCGAATGTCTATGGACATCTCCCCTGGCATATCTTTTTATCGTGGCAATAGAAAATAGTAAGGCTTTCAACTAAAATTCACAAATAATTTTTAAAAAAAAGTTGGAGGATGTCCTAATTTTTGTCTAGGGTAACTTAGTTTTCTTCACTAGGACAGGGTTTATATCTTAATGTGAAATAATGAGAAATTTAAAAATATCAAGGAACTCAAAAATCCAATATGATACATGAGAGAGGTAGCTCTTTCTAGTGAGGCCTCCTATATCAATTTAATTCAAACAGAAATACCCATCTTTGCTACAGGACTTAGTATACTCAAACAACAATTAAGCCAAACACTGAAACAGCTGCTACGATGTATATTTACTTAAAGAAATGCAATATAGTCATCATTGCCTTTTATCTCAGCCATAGTTTATCACTGGTACATAATGCTAACAAGAGCAGCAAATAAGCAGGATTCTTTTGAACAGCTTTTCATGATATTGAAGTAATTTATACTCGTGGTAGCCAAACATTGGCAGAGATGGGGGAAAAAAAGTGTAATAAAGTTGTTGGAGTTACATCCCACTAATAAAAAATCCATTACTTAAACTCAAATCTTCCTGAAAAAAGTAACACTTGTCAAGTAAGTGTGAACACTGAGAGAGGAGAAGTGTGAGACAAAGGTCCAGTAATGTGCACAGGATTGCTAGACTGATCAGGTGCAGATCCTCAGAGGTCCAGTTTCCAGCCTGCAATTCTTTCCCCAAGCAGTGTTTTCGTGCCTTCTTCCAGTGTTACTGGAAAAAAAAAAAATCTTCCTGTTTCCAGTAATGTCTGAAGTTGCAAACTTACAAATTTGGCCTTAAAAGTTTCCACCTTTGAAATACAAATCTAATTCTTTGGCATCCTTCATCCATACCCATATCCATTTAGCTGTGTTATTGTATAGCTGTCAGCAAGCCAGAGCGACTCAGGTCTCAGAACAGCCATCCAAAACTGAATGCACGCAAAAAAAGATTGAGGGCAGAGAGCATTCGAGTGGCTACCCTCCCCTACCTCTGTGGAAGCCAGCCAGTTAATTTATTTAAAATAAAAGTATTTCAGCCAGCTGGATAGTGGCACTTGGCTGCCCTTGCAGGGCCTCCTTGGCATTTACTCTAGCCTTGGGGTAACTTAAGAATTCAGAACGTGTAGATGTAGCTGTTGATACCCAAGTCTGAACAAAGGATGAAGAAATACAACACCCCAGCAACAAGTAGTTTAGCATAGCAAAATAAAACACCTAAGCCTGACCCTGCTTGTTCAGCCACTATGTTCATGCTGGTGCAGGTGGCTGTGGTGATCCCAAGGGTGCTCCTCACCTTGGCACACAGGTTTCAACAGAGCAGAGATGCAGGCAGCCGTGTACGCAAGGGTCTGGTTCGTGTATTGTCAAATCCAGACAAAGAAAAGATATCTGTTCTTTAATTATGGGTTCAGCACGAGAGCTCTGAGCTTTAAAAGCCCACCACAGCACTGGAATTATTTAAGCAAGTATTACCACTTTTTTTTTTCTGTTTCATATAAGAGATTGATGTATTCAATGTCATGACTCATGCTGCATTGATTTCTTGCCAGGGGATTTAGACCTTAAGTGATAGATTGTGTTGTGAACTAACAATTTAAAAAAAAAAAATCAGTAAAACTTCACAGTATGCCTTTAATTGTTAATATTTACTGAGCAGTGAATATATCACAGCCCTATGCTCTATTACGGACTCCTTCTGGAAAGAGAGTTTAGAAGGCAAAAGCCCTTTTCAGTGGTTTGCCATACTGTTTGATAGCTTTTGTAGATGCTTTCAAAAATTATAAGCTTGATGAGCTGGGTCCTTAGTTGGTAGAAATCGTCCTCCCCCCTCTGCATTACACCACCTGTCACTCTGAAGAGTTGTCCAGAAGAGCCTTTCACCGGTTACCTGGCAGGGTTCAGCTTTGTGAGTCTGTGAGCTCTCAATGTCTGCATGTGAATTGCCCTGATGTGGTTGAGTACTGCACAGCAAAAGCAAAGCAAAACTTGGCTAATATTATTTGAATCTTTAAATATGGTTATCTTCAACTCTATTTTCCCCTAGATTTAATTTGCTATAGTTTTTCTTAGTAGTTGACTGTGATGACAGGAATGGTTACTGAATTTTCTTTCTTCTTTTTTTTTTTTTTTTTTAGTAGAAAACAGTAGAGGAAATAAACAGTGTTACTTTCACTGCCATGAGTATTCATGCCAGCAGCTTTTCTCTCTGTGGATTTATCTAATCACAGGAACACATAATCTAGTTGTCCGGTACTAACTGATTGAAAGTTTGAATAACAAGAGGGAAAAAATGTCCCTGAGATGTGGAAAGTTCAGGAATCATTCACCAGAATTCATTTGCTTTGATAGGGTTGGGTGTATTGGAAACTTTTTATTGTTTGCTGATTGACTGCGTTTTGGGGTGGGGTTTTTCGGGTGTTTTTTTTTTAATGTTGGGAGGGGGAATCCTCTAAATTATTGGCGGTGTGTGTGCTATGCCTTGCTGCCTTTCTTCATTTACTTCTTGGTCATCTACTTTAATATATTTGGAACAGCATCCAGATACCAGGAAAGGATTGACTTCTGATGACAAAGATCCGTTTTTCACCCTGTATGCTGCTGCTGATGGACAACTGGATTTTGTCAATCCATTGTCAAAAGAGTGAAGGGACATTCCTCTGCGAGTATTTCTTAAGGATTCTGCATAGTGTTTTCTTATACCACTTTTAACCTAGCTTCTAATGAGCATGATGAAAGTGGGTGTACACTGCAACCTACTCTGGGATCTCCGAATTGTTTTGCACATTCAGCACAGTAGAAATATGACCCCATGGATAGCTTTCAGAGCATATATCAGTAAAAGCACTTTGTAATAGTATGAACCCAAGTAGGTTTTGGCTCTTAGAATTAGTGAGTAAATTGCTGTTGATAAATTTGGGACATGGAGCAGTTTAAGAATGACATAAATCAATGGCTGTATCAATAGAGGGGCAGCAGTTTTCCTTGATTCCTTTGGTTAAATTTGTGTAGTGTATTTGCCATCAACAGCATTTATCTGTATGTCCTCGACACAGGTCTGCATTCACAAGTGCTGTGGCTATATGGAAAAGATTGTGACCAACAGCAGAGGTTTCCAATAACATAAAGAATTCAAGCATGTCAATCTCTTGTGTTTTTGTTGGGTTTCTAGGTATTTAGAAATACCCTGTGTAATTTCCCAATACGGCAAATGCTGTTTGTGTTTTCAGTGAATGATTCCTGATCACAATGTTCATTAGTCGTCTCTCAGGCCATCAAATGCTAGGCTCAGTCCTGAAAGAGAGCCATACTTGTGAATTTCTAGTTACAGCCTGATGAGGGAAGAGGAAGAAAGAGGTTTTGCCTGCTAACACAGTCCCCAGGTGGTAATATTGCTTGCTGTCATCATCCGTAGTGGTATCTCATCATAAAGCTTAAACTTCGTGCTATGTCAGCAGAGTAATGTTAAAATATAATCTCAACAAATATAATCTCTCCCACACTACTTGAACTTACTATGTAGGAGTCTACAGAACGACATCAGACTCTCTGCACCGTTTGACACTATGACCTTATCAACTTAGTTTAGAGTGAAGCTGGGTCTTCCCAGTCTGTACTGGAAATAAAACTTGTACCAGTTCTTCAGGTGACTGCATTCTTGCGTAGAAATAAAGCAGTAATGTGGTGCTTGAAAAACAAAATCCCATTCCCCTTCTCACCTATTCACTGTTTAACATTCACCACCACGTGTTGCAGTGCTGAGATTCCAATAAGGCTTCATCAGTCATGGTTTTGCAGTCCTGCTAAAAAAAGTTCAGATTTCATTAAACAATGCTGTGCCATGAATGGATAGGGTAAAATTTAGTGAGATTAACTCAGATGTATTTTAGATGCCAGTCATCTTTAAAGCAATGAGCAATGTCAAGATCGATGAAAAACAATGTACTGGAGAAGCGTCACTGTTGGGAATGAGACAATGACTCCCACATAGAGGTATGTATATATTTCCTTTAATAATGTCTGAATGAGAATCTCAGTTTTAATTTTTCATAATGTCATTTGGCAGATTTTGAAGGCTGATGGTATTTTTCAGAAAAGGCTCATCTCTCTTCTTCTAGAGGTGAGCAGGAAAGAAACTGTTCAACAACCTGTTCCTGTTAATTTTAATATTTTTCACATACTCTTGTAATTATTTCAGGATCAGTTCCAAATATTTTTAGCTGAATCCTGATGGTAATGAACTTCCAAGGCCTGTTTTCCTACAGCTTGCAGTGTCATGCTAAATGGACTGCAACAAGAAATGTTACTGTGCCTGAGCTGTACTAGAGCCAGATCATAATTTGCAAATGTGTTTTTTGGGAGCTGCTGATATTTCTCACCACCTCCTTGCAGAGAAAGCAGAACGGTGCAGAACACTTCCCACTGCTGAAATCTGAGAGTGAGAACTTTTCAGGCTCATCTTTTTGACAGTGACCGGTAAAGCATAAACGAAGACTTCAAAAAAGGCTGCAGAATCTGGGGTAATGCAGTTCCCATTTGTTCTCTGACAGACACTTGCAAAGGCACCTGGCATTTTGGAAGGACAGAAAATCTACCTTCTAACAGATAAACTCCACCTTAGGTATCTCAATTTAAAGAGAAAGTGTCTCCAAAATTGGTAGTCATGGAATCACTGTATTGCTGGATTATTTAGTATATGCCAAGCTAGGCATAGATAGATAGATAAAAAAAAAATATATATATATATGTAT
>NW_009725658.1:0-18697 GCF_000703405.1 Apaloderma vittatum
TGAGGCTGACCAGTCTGTAGTTACCCGGGTTATCCTTCCTGCCCTTCTTAGTTCGCGATGAGCCAGTTACAATTCCAATTGTGCTGTTATGTGTTGATAATTCTGGGAAAGAGGAAGCAAACTAAGAAATAAAAATATATCTCCCTAACTACTATGCTTTACAGCAGAAACATAAGCCTGAGAGTATTCTTAATCATTACCAGGGCTATTGCTAAAAGTGTTTGAAAGATCACCATACCCTGTCTGTTGTTCTAGTGTCAGACATCTATCTTAACACGTAAGACTTAGATGAGTATTAACTCTTCCAGTTTTGGGAGGAGTTGGGTTGGGAAGAAGAATGTCACAGAGCCTTATAATCATAAGGCTGAAAAATTAAACACCATTTTTACCCAGAATATGAGCACTGTTTATATGAGTCTGCTGTTACTTCTGAAATTTCCCTAGAAGTTTTCCACCCTTTTCATGCATTCTGAATCAGATTACAATTCATTCTTGTTATATTCAATCATCTGTCTGAATGTTACCCATGTGACATTAAAGAGACTTTGAAGTGCAGATAAAGTCTCGGTTCTGACATGTATTTCGTACATGTGTGTTAGCCCAAATTTGGTTTTGCCTAAGTTTTCTGTTTTATTTAGAAAGCTTTGGCAAGGAAATAATTTATGTTCCTGAGTTTCCTACTTCATTGTTTGCATTAGAACAAACACTAGAATTGGATTAATATAAAACAATATTTCATAAATATAAAGAACAACTGAAATAATAATAGATATATAAAGGCTCAGTAGAGTTTTACCTGATGGAAATGAAGGGGAAGATTTCAGCTGAAAGTATCTTAAAATTTCAAGAACAGCCAAGGTTTTATTTAAATGAGCTCACTCCTACTCCTCTTTCTTACATAGAGAGAAATTCAACAATGCTATCAGAGGTATTTCTGAATTCTTAATAGCAGAGTAAGGCTTCTGGGGTTGAACAGCAGACTATACAAGGACCTGACAGAACTGAACGGTTCAGTTGTTCTTTCACTCTGCTTTCTGTCAACAGAGAATCTCATTCGAATAATTTATTTGAAAAGTCATAGAGTGTGCTCATTTTCCTTGCTAAGTGGAACGGCTATATTTACTTTCACCAGCACACCAAGGAAAAGTACAAATGATAGTTCTCCTCCATGTGCCTTATGTCCCAGCAAGCTCTCTAAAGCATAACTAAATGAGTCCAGGCTATGCTATTTCTTAATTTGCCAGCCATCATATACTGTCTCATGTGTTACAGATCACAAAATAGTGTATCATGACTATAGTTGATTTTCATCCATGGAAAGTCATGAGAAAAAAAAAAAGAAAATCAGATAGAATCTCAAAAAAAGAATTAGGTGTCAAATATGAAGAGTAGTGACCTCTTGTTGGTGGAGAGGAAGGAATAATTACTTATTTTCATGCAGTTTTGCATCTTTCTTCCGTCTGTTTAATGACATGACCCTTTTGGCAGTAAAGTGTTACTCTGCTACAGAATGCAGGGAGTTAACAGAGGTTATGCATTACTCTGCATCCTAGCATCCAATAAGCCTATTCCTAGGTAAAACATTTATCTGTTTCTTAAAAGATAAATAAGAATATAAAATACATTTATAAAAAAACCCTTCATAATGACAAGATATTTTGCAAGGGAATGTGAACAATCTAGAATATATAGCACTGCCCTCCCCTGCCGTGTATATCCAATCCAACAGAAATACTAAAAAATGCAACTTATTTTTAATTTTCTGATATGAAATGTCACATCCCACTCAGAAAAGGGGGACAAGTGACATAGATTCATAATATCCCAATGGAGTGGAAAACGGTGAGACAAGTTTCAGGGCCTGTACACAATCATTTATACATTTACCACAGTGTATAGATTGGACTCACAATAATTGGATCAGTACAAGACACTTTAAGGCAAGTGATATAATGAGGAAAAGACTAGGTAAAATACAAACTACAGCAAGCTGTATGTTGTGCCTTGTATTACTTAATGATAACAAGGAAAAAAGATTAGACACATAAGAAATTATAACAAGAAGATATCATAGAATCGTAAAATCATAGAATCAATCACAGAATCAATCAAAGAATCATAGAACCATAGATCAGTTTTTGTTGGAAGAAACTTTCAAGAACCTCGAGTCCAACCTTTGTCCTAGCCCTATCAAAACCACTAACCCATGTCCCTCAGCACAACACCTAGTTGTCTCTTAAACACCTCCAGAGATGAAGACTTAACCGCCTCCCTGGGCAGTCTGTGCCAACGCCTGACAACCCCCTCAGTAAAGAAATTCTTCCTAATATCCAACCTGAACCTCCCCTGACTTGACTTCAGGCCATTATTCTACCACTCGCCATCTAGGGAGAACAGACCAACCCCTGCCTTGCTATAACCTGCCTTCAGGTAGTTGCAGAGAGCAATAAGATATCCTCTCAGTCTCCTCTTCTCCAGAGTAAACAGCCCCAGATCCCTCAGCCGTTCCTCATACACCACGTGCTCCAAATCCTTTCACAGCTTGGCAGTCACCTCTGTATTCTCTCCAGCACCTCAGTGTCCCTCCTGTAGTGAAGGGCCCAAAACTGGACACAGCACTCGAGGTTCGGCCTCACCAAATCGAGTACAGGGGCATGATCACCTCGCTGCTCCTGCTGACAGCACCATTGCTGACCCAGGCCAGGATGCCGTTGGCCTTCTTGTCCCCCTGGGCACACTGCTGACTCATGTTCAGCTGCTGCCCACCAACACCTCCAGGTCTCTCTCTGCCTCGCAGCTCTCCAGCCACTCCTCCCTAAGCCTGTGGCGCTGCTGGGGGTTGGTGTGGCCAAGGGGCAGGACCCGACATTTGGCCTTATTGAAACTCATGGAGTTGGCCTTGGCCCAGTGATCCAGCCTGTCCAGATCCCGCTGCAGAGCCTCCCTGCCCTCAAGGAGATCGACAGTGCCACCCAGCTTGGTGTTATCTGCAAACTCACTGAGGGTGCACTCTATTCCTTCATCCAAATCATTGGTGAAGATGCTAAATAGGACTGCGCCCGGTACTGAGCCTTGGGGAACGCCACTTGTGACCGTACACTTAATGACTGTAAGAAAGAAACTAAGTATAAACTAAGTAAGCAGTGTAATAGGCTTTCTGTTACTTAAAGAAAGGGGGGAAAGAGAGAGAGAGAGAGAGAGATATCACTGGTCCAAGTACTTGTGTACCAGCTAGTACCACCAAGAGGGTTCAAAGATGCATCTGTCATCTTTTCTTCTTAATTTCTTCTTCTCTTCTTCTTTTCTTCTTTGCTTTATCCTACTCCAGTTTATACACTTATCTATATATTGCTGTATAGTATGTGTAGGGAGGAATAAGGCACTTGATGGGATTCATGTTCATTAATAATGATCTTCATTAGCATATACGATTGCCAATTAACAATCTACGGGAGATAAGCTGTGAGGCAAGGCCATCCTGCCATCACAAGACACCTTCCCTCATGCGTGTTTGGCACCAAGGTCATTTCAGGCATCTGTCTCCCACTTAGCCTTGTCAGCTCCTTATACCCCCCTCCCACATTCCATTTGGCACTTATCAGTTCAACGTAAATCTTAAAAGTGAATCTGTTTTCCTTTATTCTAAACAAAAAACATTCTTCTGTTATTTTAACAACTGAGTTTTGGAATAGTTACCTGGGATCAAATAATGAAATACTTACAATGAGAATTTATAATTCTGGTTGCTTATTTTCTCCCCTTACTTCCCACAATTCCTTTCTTCAACAGTTTCAAAGTCAATGTGCTTTTTTAAAGTGACCATTTCCAGGAAATTATCTGTGCAAATAAAGAGGTTTTTGTTTAATATTCATGATACTTGAGCTTTAACATTATATGATGATGACAAAAATGACTAGTTATGAAAAATAAGGTGTTTTGAAATATCAGTTGTCAAAACATCTAAATTTGTACACTCTCAACTGTGTAACATTGGGTAGATTTTTATATATTGCATTGATCCTTAGATAGGTACATTTTACTGGACCGGACATTTAAGTGATTAAAAATAATTACAGCCCTGCTTGAAGAACTAAATATCTATCTCACAAGAGACTGAGCAGATTCTAGGATACACCTTTTCCTGTAACTGTGAAATAAAATTTACATTGCTCTTATCAAATTTTTATCTATTTTACCTGTAATTTTCATCAGTCAAATAGTTTGTAAGCACAAAGTCAATTGAAAACTTACCAAAAATGTACACAAAACCAACAGCACTCTTTGAAATTAACCCATGAGAAACAATTTCAATTTTTTGTCTAACAATGTCAGTTTTAATTGACATAGATAATAAGAAAGCACTATCTGTGATGCTCTAATTTTATATCATCAGAACGCTATGGAGATTAGGGCTAAGAACTAAACAAATCATGTTAGTATTCTGAATGAGAACTATTCTGTCATTTAGAGTAACCTCAGGGATCATTTGTGAGCAAGTATGTACTCCATGTTACGCAATACGTGTACATATTACTCCATAAACTGACAAAACTGTTAGTAATCGAATTAGGATAAGGACAAATCGTTATAATTCTTCACTGCTGTAGAAAACAGCCTGAGTTACCATGGGAGACTTTTCAGTAATTTCAGGTGGAGTCAGTTCTGTCGGCACAAAAATATCTGCTGGGACAGGTAAACCATAATAAAAAAGGAGGGTAGAAATTAGAGCTCCAAATGTGTCCTGATTTGAGCTGACTGCTCAGACCTACAACAAAGAATCACACAGTCACCCGCTCACTTCTCCCACCACTCCTGTCCCCACAGGGATGTGGAGGCAGGAAATTCAACTAAAAAGGCTCAAGGATTGAGATTAGGATGAGTAGGAACCATTCGCCACTTACGATGATGGGTAAAAACCAGAGTAGACTTGGGAAGAAAACATAAATTTAATTTACCGCCACCAGGATAGTGAGAAGAATATATAGGCAAACACAACCTGATCTCATATATGCTCCCTCCCCAATCCTCCTGTCTTCCTGGCTACCTGACCTCACATCGGTTCAAGGCCGGGCAGAGGGTGAGGAGTGCAGTTTGTCTGGCCATTACTCATTGTCCATGGAAGTCTTGCCCTCTTTAGAAAGAGGGCTCCTAGCAGTCTTCCCCGGCTGCTGCATGGTGTCTGTCTCATGGGATGCAACCCTCTCCCTCCATGTAAGTCCATCCCAGCCAGGGTTCAGGGTCACTTCAGGATCATGTTCTGCTCCTGCACAGTCTCTATCCCCCTGGCATGAGGTTTTGCACATACCACAGCATCCTGGACTTTGTTGTTGTTGTTGATCTCTTCAGCTTGCAGACAATCCTCTCGCTGCCATCTCACTCATCACAGGGCTCCAGGGCAGTGCTCTGCTCTGGTGCTTTTCTCTCCTACTTTCTGTTCACCTCTCCTCCATAGAAAACTCCCCAACATAAAAGACAAGGCAGACAAAGAGATGACAAAGAAGAAACCAGCTCAGTAGGGTCGCCTGTTAAACACACAGAGGCACTGATTGGCCTGGCCTTGGCCAGAGGTAGATCCAACTCTTACCTGGGGCTGGTGGGGCTCGAAATTTCATAGAAGTCATTCCCCACAGTTATCCTCCCCCTTCCAAAAATCCTGCCGGACTCAAACCCATGACAAGTTGACAAAGGATAGCTATGAATGGCTGTGGATCAGTGGAAGAAATCAGGCACCTTACAATGACGTGCAAAATTTCCTTTTCCTCTGCTCTTTGTTGGGTCATGTACCACCTCCCAAAGGTCTAGTAGGTGAGGCAACATTCTTATCCCTCAATCCCTCCTATGCAAATCCACAACACCACCTTAACACCTCCATTGCTTTCTTGCCTTTTTTGCACATTTTTAACTTCATGTCTTCCTTTCCTTATACTTTTGTCTTAGACTATGACAATGTCTGCTTTTACATCAGCCTTGACATTGGTGTTTTTCCCTTCAGTTTCTGTCTCTTAATGTCTTCTTTACTATGATTCAGCATTTTGTCTATGGACACATTACAGTGGAAAGTTTAGCAGTATCTTAAGTCCAAATTGCCTCCATTTCTTTCTGCAAAAGCCTTTAGCCTCTTCAACACCACTCACTCAGCCTGCCATGGCATGTAGAGCTGGGACTGAAACTATCAGCCTGTGGCTGTTGTCACTGATTTCAAAGAAGCAAAAAAGTATTAAAGAACATTTGGGATCCATTTTTTCTGTCAATCTGCAAAAAAAGGCTATACCCAGAGAGTAAATTCTTTCTTCTAGAGAAAGGCAGAGGAATTTATGCCATCATTTTTAATCTACAGGATTGAATAGTCATCTTTCCTGGCTAGCTTTGGACATCTGCCAGATATTGCAAAGGGGCAGCCTCCTGGGAGTCCCCACTTCAGGAAAGGTGTGGTGGGTCACCAAGAGGTGCTCCTGCAGGAGAGCGGTGTGGAATATGGGCACACAGTCGCATGCCCGCAGGATAGGCAGCTCTTGCTCTAGTTTAAGCTCTCCTTCTATGAGAAAATTTACATCAATTTTATTCCTCTTTCGCAGTATTGCTATAAGGATGGCAGAAAAATTTTTACTGCCTTGAGAGTGGTAAATCAGTCCTTCAAAGAATACTGCTTCAAGGATGGGAAGAGAAGATGAAGAAACTTTCCAGCCCATTAGTAGAAAAGGTAATAAGATAGTGTGCACCTGGAGATAGCAAGTAGGCCATTGTTTGGAAAGTTTTAACGAGTTGTTCGTCCTTGGAGGTGTGTGGAATCAGACCTAAGCGTGACTTTTCTCATCAAAACCCCCTTTATGGAGATTAGAGGGTACCAAAATATCAAAAACTGTTTATGAAAGGCTGAAAGTGAGCCAAAATTAAACACAGCAGTGGGAGATTATGACCATTGACTCAATTCAGGGTGCTGAAAACTCACCCTCCCACACCTGCGAGAAGCATGCATGCTAATTTACATGAGAGGCAAAGCTCATTTTAATATACTGATTCAGTGATGAATGTAACCGTTATCACTAACCAGTAATTGTAGAATTAGTGGCAAGTTAGGAGTGTTTATAGTAATAAGTTACAAAATAAATAAGCTGCAGTTCTTCAATGCAGTATGCTAGTTTCATCTAGCATCCAAACTTGACCAACTTCACTAATAAAATCAATGTTGGCTTTCTAGACTATCATTTAGTTTAGAGAGTTGTTTCTTTGCAGTTGCTGCTTTCAGCAACAGCAGTACTTGGGGAAGTATGCTATTAGTAGAAGCAAATATGTTATTTACATATCTACTGCTGAGAGATGCAAGTACAATGTACTTAACTGGATATAATTTTTTGGTTACTCTGGTCTACATCTTGTCTTAATGAGGAAAAGGTTGGAAAGCAGGAGATAACTAGTACTTTTGAGTCTTTTTTTATAACAGAAGAGGAAACTAATCAACAGAGAAAGGTGTTATTTGGAACAGTGACTGTAAATGACAGGACATCAGCACTTAGGATCGTACTGCAAACAGCAGCAGAATTTACAATTTTAATCTTAACTCAGTAATTACATGTACCTTCCCACACTTCCAGCTTCATTTGGTAAATGAAGACTTAAAACTTATTTGAGGCCTTTCAGTCAGACTCCTAATGCAAAAAAAGAAAAACCACCCAAACACCAAAACAAAATTCTTTTTCCCTTCTTTTTATTCTTTTTTTTTTAAATTCTTGTGGACAAAAATTTTGGACAAAACTGCACCAAAACATTAAAATAGATTTTATTTCACTTAAAATTAGAAAAGTTATTCAAATGTCCTGAATATAAAAAACACAAATACAGGTTTTACGTCCCTCCTAATTTGCAGTTAAATTGATGAAGTTATACTCCTGTGAAACACAGAATCACGGCATTGCCTAGATTAGAAAAGACCTTTAAGATCATCGAGTCCAATCGTTAACCTAACACGGACAAGTCCTCAACTAAACCACATCCCTAAGCATTATGTCTACCTCACTCTTAAATTGTGAAACCTTGGAGGGAGAGGCTTAAAATCAAACAAACACTATTTGAGAAAAAAAAAAAAAATTACTGAAATCCAAGCTTGATGAACCAGAAAATTCTACACAGCAAACACATCAATTAAAAAAAAAAAATAAATTTGGCTGATTACAAAACACTGAAATGTCACAAACCTGAAGTGAGCTGAAATTCACCAATTCCTTTGATTATCACACACAATATTAAATCTTTCATTTGTTACAGCCCCTAGGGCAAAACAAACACTCATGTGCAGTAACAGCAGAACAAGTTTACTGGAAAAAAAAACCACTTGCCTCTCCCCCTTCTCCTTAAGAAGATGTTCTTACCTAGATCTACTTAGACACTGGCTGTAGTGGGTTCACCATGGCTGGTGGTTGATGCCCACCCAACCACTCTTTCTTCTACCCTCTGTAGTAAGACAGTGAGAGAAAGTGAAGTGAAAATTCTTGTGGGTTGAGATAAGGACGAGGAAGATCACTCAACAGTTACCACCATGGGTGAAACAGAGTCAGCTCAGGCACAACTGCTTTTACTTATTGCAAATAAAATAGAGTAGGATAGTAAGAAACAAAGACATAGATAGGGCAAAACCTATGTGCCCATGGTCTTCACCAAGAACTGCAGGAGAATCTCTGCTCCAGCAACTGGAGCACCTCCTTCCCTTCCTTCCTCTCTGACCTTGGTGTCTGCAGGGCTGTTCCTCTCTCCCACAGCTGCTGTGTAGCACTTTTTACACTTTCTTAAACATGTTTTTGCAGACGTACCACCATCATGGCTGATGGGGGCGTCTTTGGCAGAGCAGAGGATCTATTTTGGAGCTAACTGGAATAATTTGGAACTGACTGTGCATGGTGTGGACAGCCCCTGGACCCTTCTCAGAGAGGTCACCCCCGTACGCCCCCCTGCCCGGCTCTGCCATCACCTAGGAACCTGGACAAAATAGACAAACTGATTTAGATGCTGTGTTTTCTTTCACATACTTGAATATGACAATGTAGCTTTATTATAATTCCATGTCATATCTATTGCTTAAGTAACAACAATTTTACACTAACTGTGTTTTTTTAACACAAATACTATGTCAGAGTATTTTTTTATCCTGAAGGACAACCACAAAAATATATTTCAATGTGTCATATAGGTTATTGATCACAATCAGAATTTGACAAATACACCTACTTTCTGAAAGACAGCAATTCCTTTGAATATTGGACAAGCTGTTCTATCTGGTTTGCACCCAGGATTAGTAAAATAAAGTGAAAGGTTTCCTGTGGGATGCTGTCAAGGATCAGCAAGAGACTGTTTCAGGAGAGGGGACAAGCCAGGAGCTGTGGGGGCCCACAACATGGGCAGGGTGCAGCCTCACAGACCCCAAACATGTCAGGCATGGGAATGATAGCAGGTGCCATCAACAGTCCCTTCTCTAACTGATAGTGGAAATATACCCCAGATGGAATTTTAAGAAGTGACTTAGTGGAGATATAGTCTCACCCTTCTTTTTCTCCCCACTCCATTTGTATCCAGTTTTTATACTATATCTGAAATAAACAAACATCTATGACTGTAGCAAGTCACACTTGGGACAGTTGAAAGACACTACCACCTCGTTTTGGCATCAGAAGGTGAAGATGGAGAAGTTATGAGAAGTCGGTACCCATATGCTGAGTGTATCTTACCCCGGATTTCAGCATCAGTTATGGTACTGGTCTTTGCGTCCTATTTGACAAGCTGTTTTGTTGCCATGTTTTATACTAGTTTTAAGGGTTAACTTTTTAAATTATAGAGTTTGGAGCCTATTCTGCACATAGATCTGCCAGTCTGGTTATTAACTGGTACGTCAGTACTTATTTTAAGATAAAAGCAACACACCATTGTTAGACAAACTTTTCATAATCTGTAACTTTGGCTAATTTTTTATGTAGCATGAACAGGAAAGAAGAGAAGAACTTCACATGGATAATACCTCTCTTCTGAAACATTAAGGATAACAGAATGTAATAAAGAGATTATGTAATTAGTTTCATGATTTCGTATTTTCCTGAGAAGTAGAAGCTTAAGGAAGACAAGAACTTCAGTTCTGAGGTGCATGCTATAATCTGTGTCTATATGCTTATGTGTGTGCTTCTAAGTACAAGATTACTTTTTCATTTTTTATTGTGTATTTCCTTTTGAAGACAGGTGATCCCTTACTTTTGGAGAAAAAAGTTACATTTATTTGCACTATTGCTAAAGAATTCCTTTAGGTTTCCAAGTGAAATCCAGGGTGATTTGCTTTATGTTACATATTTTATGTATGCCTACTTGTGGATGTTAAATGCTTGTCACATGTCTTTCTCCTCAAATTAGAAGGTTAACTTCAATTCTTCTACACTGTACCTGAGGATTACAGTTTAAATGTTCGGCATTGATAACAGTCTATTTTCTCAGTTTATTCACTGAAGTAGTTAAAAATGGTTTTGGTCAAACAATGGAAAAATTTTAGTAGCACAAATTCCATTATGTTAGTATCACATCAGAGAAGTTACAAAAGAAATTTTCCACAGACTGCCTTGGGTATTACTGACTCTTTCCTGACTTCTTTTGCTCAAAATAACATCACAACAAAGAGCACCTTCCCTCGCAATAAAATGTTTCACACATACACACCTAGAAGCATAGAAAAGAATCATAGAATGGTTTGAACTGGAAGGCACCTTAAAGATCATCTAGTTCCAACCCCCCTGCCCTGGGCAGAGACACCTCACACTACACCAGGTTGCTCAAAGTCCCGTCCAACATGGCCTTAAACAATTCCAGGGAGGAGGCATCCACAACTTCTCTTGGTAACATGCACCAGTGTTTCACCGCCTTCACGGAAGACAATTTGTTCTAATATCCAATTTAAATCTACCTTCTTTCAGTTTAAAAGGGTTGCCTCTTGTCGTGTCACTACAGATCCTGGTAAAAAGTTCTTTTATATCTTTCTTATGAGACTTCTTTATGTACTGGAAGTCCTCAACAAGGTTTTCTTGGAGTCTTCTCCATGCTGAACATCCCCAAATCTCTTACCCTTTCTTCACAGGAGAGATTAATGTCAATGCTCAAAAGCATAACAAAAAAGGGAGCTACAGGGAGATACAGAACACTAGCTCTTCGTTTTTCAAGTCGAGTTGTCTTATATGGGTGTGCATGACACTGATGCAGATAGGTAGGTTTCTCTGATAATGACTGACAAAGTGCACACAATCAAACAAAAAATGTAATGTTCCATGTGTATCTTTGTAGCAGGTTCTCGACTGCAATGCATACGCACCAATATTTTTGTTCAACAAGTTCAACAAAATCATGGTAAAAGTTATCTACCCTTTATCTCATTTTAATTATTTTTTTAAAAAAATAAATGTTGTTGATTGTTTTTTGTAGGAGGACTGTCAAACAAAAGGATCGGCATTATAAAGAGAAAAAAATGCCATTTTTTGTTTTGTTTTGTTTTATTTTGTCCTTTTAAAAATTTATTTGTAAAAGGCTAGTCCAGCTTTGAAATGGAGTTTCTGTTTTTTCAAGTCTTGTTTCAGAATATCACTTTCTGTTCGATGTCCCACAAATAAAACTGGCTTAGAATGGCCTTTCAATGTCAGTTAATAGTTTCATGTAATGGATAAAGAGATTTTGTTTATTGCTACTTGTGCTTAAGGAGCTTAAAAAAGAACTGACAGTAGAAATTCAATTCCACTTCCACACCATTCACAGATAACAGTCAGTCTAAGTCCTGTAAGAAAAACTGTTGTAGTGACCACATGGACATCTGGATGGAAGTGAATGTTAGTTCACCTGCGTTCAGGATAAGTCCATCCATACTTTATGGAACTATGTAATATTATGCAATATCTGTGCTTTACACCAGGCAATGTTAGAGACCTGCAAGTCAACATCACTTTTGGGGCTGGAAACTACACAAAACACTGAAAGTGAGAGAAAGCTTTTTCGTATTACTGAATGATCTCCTGGAGGCAGACAGACAAACAATAAAAGTGATCCTGTTAATTTCCCATTCACATAGAGGTTTTGCTCCAGTAGTCTAGGGCTCAAATCACTGTATGTGCAGGTTCACCAGAAAGTTGTAACTTAGGTTTTCCAATTGACCCATGTTGAGTTGCATTTGGCATCTAAACATCAGATACCTTGATTTCAGGCTTTGTAGTTCCTCCACAAAGTGCTTTACATTGTAAATCCTTAATTTGTTTTAAAGAAGGTGCTGACTTCTTTTCAGAGAAAAATTGACAGTAAAGTCAGCACAACAGATTATAGTAAGCGTCACTACTGGCTGTTTTCCTTGTCACAGCCTTGTGAAAGATTTTAAGTGGAAAGTTTATGACAAATGAGTGGGAGTGTCTCTGCTCATCTTTTTAAAAAAAAAACAAACAAAGAAAATAGGAGGGTTTTTTAAGTGTAATGACAACAGAAAAGAAAGAGAGATATGGAAAAGGAAATAAAAAGAAAAGAAGAAAGCAAGAAGTAGGCTGTGAATTTGCAAAACAAATGGGTAAAGAGGTATTCACAGGAATCACAGAAGATGGTTTTCTGCATCATGGCAGCAGAAGAGTTTAGGCAAACAAATTGCAGCTCACAAAATTATCACACTGATGGACAGAGCAGAAATACTTTAACAGGTGACAGACTATATTGAAAAAATGCAAGAAATATCACCAGTGTTCCTGTTTAGTGCAATCAAATGTATAAATAATAAATTGTCATAAGTGAAGGAAAACAGTGAAAATTATTGCTTCATTTTTTTTTGTTGACAAAACTTACTTATCATGTCCTTGAGAGATTAGAAAACTAACTAGGATCTAGAAAATATTTTTGGTCATATAAAATGGAAAGGTTATGTGTAGGCCTGTTTCTAAATTCCACAGAAATTTCTTATTCCTAATGCTTTGCTGTCAGTATTAGTGCTATCTTTACTGTGGTACACTTGTGAAGCTATTATGCTAATAACACTAGTCCAATCAATATTTATTGCCATAGATTATCCTGAAACCACAATGCAAAGCAAAAGCCTAACCAGAACTATCCATTAAAACTCTTAAGAAATTCTCTTTAAGCAGCAGTAAAAGAATATAATTCTTCAAAATCATTCTTAATGTGGCAGAGAGACTTTCCTGTTTTCCTGAATATTTTGGCAGTCTGTAATAGGGATTGGGAGCCCCCTTCATTTTTTTCGTCTTACAGGATCCACCACAAACATATTACCTTTCAACCACGCTATTTTTCTTCTTACTGGATGAAGATTTAATAGATAAATAATGCTTTTTCTATTATATAATCTTTGGTGACACCCCCCCCCATCAAATATTGATATAATTAGTTTTTTTAAAAACAGATCAAATTATTGGTAAGGATATTACTGAATTGCGTCTCTTCAGATATTCAGAAGAGTCTTTTAACTGTTTTCTTAAACGAGTATGACAGAGGGGAAAAAAGTGAAATAAATGAATTGAAGAAAAAGTGTAAAAAGTATATGGATAACATCAAACACTAAAACTGTAGACCAAAGCAAGGTCAGCCATGTGCATTGTTGAAAAGGCTCAGATTTATGGTACTCTGCTGAGATAAACCGACTGAGTATTGTCATACATAAAGTCTGCTGTAGCAAGATGCACACAGATTTGAGGGTCTTAGAAACAACACTGTTGAATTTAAATAATTTTTGTGATTTTTGATGTCTTTCATTATGGAATTACTGTTTTGTAAATTTGTTTGAGAGAGTATTCCACTGGTCCTTTTAAGCTCACGAGTTCAAGGAGCTGTAGCATAAGGTAGAGCTTAAGTTAGGAGCTTGTAAAAGAAGGCTTAACAGACCTTCTAAGGATTTGGTTTGAGCTATGAAGTTCTAACTTCACGAGCAAAATTAATTTTGCTCTGTGTGTTACCTTCAGGAGTGTCTTCACGTACACGATATGTCAACTGGTGGCTGCTCGGGAAGGTGTTTACACAGGGTGCCCAAGAATAATTCTGAGCAGAAAGGGGTTAAAATAGATTAACTTTTGCAGTCTATAGCTAATACTTATTTCTTCTGTTCATTGCAAACTGGTCTGGAGTCAGCATTGTGAATGCCTTGCATTTGCATTTGGAAAGACTAGTAAGTGCACAGAAGGAGGGATCTGAGTTCACTCTCATGGAACTCCCAGCGCTGTACAGCCTGAAGTATCAGTGAGAGTATTTACCCTTCTTCCTGTGCTCTTACTGTTTTTCCGACAGGAACTAATCTTGCAGAGATCACTGTGTTCTGAGACCTGTGTTTAGCCTTTGTCTTGTGAACTGGACTGGAAACAGAGCAAAGAGGGTAAGTGACAGTGCAGGTAAGGTGGCTATGAGGAAAAAGGGGTTGGAAGAAAGAAAAATTTGGGATCTCATAGTTTCCTTTCACGTAAGTAAAGAAAAAAAATAAAATAACATGACTAGGTAGTAAAAGTAACTTAAAAACTTGACCTAAAATACTTTTCACTTAAGTCCTCCTACCTACTCCAGACTGGAAAAGCGATTGTGTATGTTCTCATTGAAAGAATTTCCATGGATTTTCAGAGACTCTTTTTTATTTGCTTCTGCATTACCTTTTATCTGCCTTAATCCCCTCCAGAAATACATTCTGACTGACTCATTTCCAGCACTACCCTGTGTTTTGTACCTAGCAATTTTGTTTACCCACTTCTATCGAGCTTTTTTTTTTCTGAAAAGAGTCTGTTATTTATGGTTTCAATTAATTTAACCAGCTAACTTTTTTCTTTTTTTTCTTTTGTATATGGCATCTTTAGATACCTGCATGTCATGTCACTTTGTATTGCTAAACATGATTTTGAAAGACCATAAAGATAGTAGCTTCTGCTTCTTTATGCCTACAATATTGCTTTAGGAACTAATCCAAAAATCATCTACCTCTGTCAGGTCAAATGACCATAGTGCAAATGCAATGTGCAAAGTAATCCAAAGTTAGCATAAGTGAGCATAACTTGCAATAACGCCAGATAAAATTATCTGTTGGAAGGCATAAGTCGTTACATAATACATGCATGGCAGGATAATATTACTTCCTTTAGGATTACACTTTCCACAGAGATTAAAGTTAGAGCACAGCAGGAAAGACGCACTTTCCCAAAAAGCAGGTATAAATAGAGCTTTTTGCATTTTTCCCTGCAGATACAGTTTTGACTCCTTTGATCAGATTACAAATTCAATTTAAATTTGGGGCCTGTCAGCTCATTAATTATGGTACTTAAAGATACAGCTTCTTGTTTTACTTTTTTGTTTCTCCCTACATAGCATTGAATCATAGAATAGGATAATTTACATTGGAAAAGACACTTAAGATAATCTAGTTCAACTGTTATTCTAGCACTGCCAGGTCCAGCACTAAACGATGTGCCTACAAACTGATTCTACACATCTTTTAATTACCTCCAGGGCTAGGGACTCTACCACTTCTCTGGACAGCCTGTTCTAATGTTTGGCAGCACTTTCAATGACGAAATTTTTCAAAACATCCAATCTAAACCTCCCCTGGTGTAACTTGAGGCCATTTTATCTTGTCCTATCACTTGTTATTTGGGAGAAAATATTATTGCGGAGAGCAATAAGGTCTCCCCTCAGCCTCCTTTTCTCCAGGCGGATCAACCTCAGTTGCTTTAGCTGCTCCTCATAAGACCTGTGCTCAAGACACTTCGTCTGGTTTGTTTCCCTTCTTTGGATATGCTCCAGTACCTCAATGTCTTTCCTGAAGTGAGTAGCCCAAAACTGAGCACAGGTTCAAGGTGCAGCCTCACCAGCATCAAGTACAGGCATATGTTCACTTTCCTGTTCCTAATGCCCACACTATTCCCGAAACAGGCCAGGATGCTCTTGGTTTTCTTGACCACCTGGGCACACTGTTGGCTTACGTTCAGCTAGCTATTGACTAACACCCCCAGGTCCTTTTCTGCTGAGGAGCTTTCCAGCCACTCTTCCCGAAGCCTGTAGTGTTGCCTGGTGTTGTTGAACCTCATTCAACTGGCTTCAGCCCATGAATCCAGCCTGTACACATCACTCTATAGAGACGTCCTGCCCTCAGGCAGATCAGCTCTCCTGCCTAGCTTCATGTCTTCTGCAAACTTGTCAAGTTCTTTGATAAAGATACCGGCCCTGTATCATTAAGTTCTAACATAGTAGCACAAAGCATTTTCAATAATTCTTAAATAACTAGTACCTGAATTCTTAAATAACTAGTATCTGAAGTCATATGCCGGACCAGAGTGAGAAACCTGAACCCATACTTGATGGGATGTTTGGCAGGACACTAAATCGGCATTGTTGCATATTCTCCCATGGTAAGATTAATTACTGATGGTTTCAAAATACATACTCTGAACGGTAATCTTCATATATTTTACAATAGTCTGCTGTTAAAAATGTTTACAATATTTGCTCATCAATTTACATGTTACAGCTAGATTTCCTTACTAGATTCAAGTTTCTACATATCTGGAGTATTTGATAAAGACAATAGTATTTGAGCTAGTAATTTTTTGTTTTCTTTGTTTGTTTGGTTTTTTACCATGTGAAATACTGATGAAATTTTCATGAGTAACAACTCAAGAACATAAAGGATGATCAGTCTAATGCTGAATAATTTACAGTCAAAGTATGATGAGGAAATCCCCATAAGTGACTAATTAAAAAAATATTTCAGTGTCTTGTCCTCTTGCTTGGGGGTAAAAGAACACCTATCTGGTTATGGACCCACGGCTTACAGGATATGGACATATGCTTAGTCTCATTACTAAACACAACTGTATTACCAATAATTCGGTATATTAGGGTGCTTAAGGGTCCATTAACTAGCAGCTAATTTTGCCAAAACTCTTCAAGTGATTTGTAATTATCACATTGTCTAATAAAAAAGAAGGGGAGAAGGGAAGTGAAAAACTGTATTAGTATTCTACTAAGCAGCCACTTAGCATTTGCATTGAACTCTGAACTTATTAGATTTCTCATTGTTGAAATTCATGTCAGTGTGAAATACCAAGGTGGTTTTTTGTCCAGACACTTCTTTAATTCCCTGTCCCAAAAATAACCTTGAAAGGAAATCCTAGTCTGAAAATAATGACAACTTCTACTTAATGTGGAAAGCAGATAATTAAACAAATTTCTTAAAGAGTTATAGTAACAACTGTGTAAGAGCATTGTCATTGTTAAGTGCTGAAAAATAAAAGGGACCTAGAGTTAAACTCATATACATTATATCTTGCGCTCACTGTCTTCTGGTTTGCTTTCAGCTACACATGTAGTAATTACTAAAAAGGAAGCCATTAATTATGGGTTCTCCCCCAGAACGAAATTCAGCAGTCAGACTTTTGGCATGCTACCTTTCACTTTTATATTTAAAATGAACATTAACATTGTGTATAAAGTGTAAATATTTACTGTGAAAAGTTTTTCTTTTACTGAATTAATTGCTGTGAAAAGCTTCTGATTTTTCCACAGCTTATAAAATCTGTAAAAAATAAACATTTAAAAAAATGTACTCTCTGTCTTTTGTACTTGTACAGTAAAATTAAATTCTTAAGGACATTCGTGTTCTGTTCTCTTTTAGTAAGGGAATACTTTAGAATAATGTGTCTTTTGTTATATAATTGCTATTCCTTAATTAAACTGGAAACCAAGTTTCTAAATTTGTTTCATGATGTGACAAGGGATGCTAATACACAGAGGCAAGCTGAAACTTAGCAGATAAAATGCACAGTTTTTTGACACACCTCAGCGCTACCCATTTGTCAAATTTCAGGCTTCTGTACCGTTGCCAAACTGTATATTGCAACTAAAAGCCTATTTTTTTTTAATCAGCATTTTTTAATCTAGGATAAATTTTTTGTAATATATGTTGGGCTGACTACCCTACGTGATTTTTTTTTTCACTTCTTTTGTATTTTGGCATTACATAAAATAGTTTTATTCTATTGATTTTTACTATGGCTGTGTAACTTTACAAACAGAAAATAAAAAGGTGTGATTAACCTGTGTTCTGGTTTGTGCTAAACAGAGTCAATTCATCCCAGTGGCTTTATTTTCAGCTCACTCTCTTCCAAAAGGCTGCGTTTTCTGAAGTTGGCAGCATGTTTTTGTAGACAATGTGTGCTGCTAACAGTGATAACACCTGATCACACAGAATCTCAGAATCACAGAATGTTAGGGACTGGAAGGGACCTCGAAAGATTATCTAGTCCAATCCTCCCACCGGAGCAGGCACACCTAGACGATGTTACACAGGAAGGCATCCAGGTGGGTTTTGAATGTCTCCAGAGAAGGAGACTCCACCACCTCCCTGGGCAGCCTGTTCCAGTGCTCCGTTACCCTTACTGAGAAGTTTCTTCTCAAATTTAGGTGGAACCTCTTGTGTTCCAGTTTAAACCCATTACCCCTCGTCCTACCATTGTTTGTCACCAAGAAGAGCCTTGCTCCATCCTCGTGACACTCACTCCTTACATATTTATAAATATTAATTAGGTCAACCCTCAGTCTCCTCTTCTCCAAACTAAAGAGACCCAGCTCCCTCAGCCTTTCCTCATAAGGGAGATGCTCCACTCCCTTAATCATCTTGGTTGCTCTACACTGGACTCTCTCCAGCAGTTCCTTATCCTTCTTAAAC
>NW_009725658.1:18804-19226 GCF_000703405.1 Apaloderma vittatum
GGGATCCCATGGCCCTTCCTGGCCACAAGGGCACAGTGCTGGCTCATGGCCATCCTGCTGCCCACCAGGATCCCCAAGGCCCTTTCCCCTCCACTGCTCCACCTACACTGGAACCTGGGGTTGTTCCTACCCAGATCAAGACCCTACACTTTCCCTTGTTATATTTCATTAAATTTTTTCTCGCCCAACTCTCCAGCCTGTCCAGGTCTCACTGGAGGGCAGCACAGCCTTCTGGCGTGTCAGCTGCTCCTCCCAGCTTGATGTCATCAGCAAACTTGCTGATAGTACACTCAATTCCCTCATCTAAGTCATTGATGAATATATTGAATAATACTGGTCCCAGGACCAACCCCTGAGGCACTCCATTAGATACAGGCCTCTAACTGGACTCTGCCTCATTGACCACGACTCTCTGGCTTCTT
>NW_009725659.1:0-6490 GCF_000703405.1 Apaloderma vittatum
CTAGTGAGATCCCGTTGTCCTACAAGGAATTTCAGCTGAACGTCGTGCTTTAAAGTAAAGAGGCAGCTACTGATGTGCTGGGTTGTGTGGTCCCCATGCCAGCTACTGAAATATTTCAGGGAAAGTAATAGTGTGGATTTTTCTGTATGTATTTCCTTTTTTATTAAGAATATTTATTAAAAACGTTTTTTATAAAAGGGGCTTTATCGTCCATTTCCCTTTGCTTGATGTCATGTTTTACTTCTGGCACCAAGAATAACCCTGGAATAACTATTACAAGAATCAGAAATTATAGAAATTCTGATTTTTATATATGGAGTTGCTTATAGAGATACTTCTGTTTGTGGCAATCTATGAGGTAAATTAAAATATTTGCGGTCGATAAATATTATTTTTCTGATACTTACTGGGTTTTGTTTAATTATAGGAGTTATGCTGCAGAGGAGTGGGCTGTTGTGGCTTGCTATCTTGATAACCCTGTGGGTTTGCTCAGATGCTCAGGGTAAGTTCTGACATGTATTAAGTAGATGTGGAGTAACTCCCAAAGCTGAAAGCTGACGTAAAACGTTGGTTTACTTGAACTGCAGTGGACAAAGTAATCATATACTGATTTGGTTTTTTTTTTTAGAAGGGCCTGGAACAGTAGTTGCTAGGGGTATTTTTGGTAGATACATCTTACTACTGCTGAATGAAAGTTCTCCAATATGCAAAAATTGCTTTTGTTAGAAATTATTGGTCAAAATGTATATAAATTCAGAAATAAATGCCATTATATTTTCCTCTGCAGTGGAAAAGTATGATGAAAGTAACAAACAGAATCATTAAGTGGGCTAAACAAGTAGAGGAATAAAGTTCTACAACCCAAGTATAAGTAGAATGTAAATTGGCACAGTGCCAGACCGTCATTTGCAGTTGACTTCTTGGCCTGAAGCTTTAAAAAGTGAATCTCTGGCTTCCTGTTGTCATGTGGCCACATGGCTTCTCATTATTTGATTATTATTAGCTGTTAGTCAAAGTATAGAAATTGGCTCAACTTCTTTATCCATTCACCCATATGTATAGTATGGAACAAATATATTGTTACATGTGTCCATGCGTAGGCAAATACATGACATACAGTATGTGTGTTATATAGTGCTATTCAATATAGAGCCATATGTTCAGTTATATAATCAAACATGTTTATATTTACACACATAGAAGGAGGGAATAATTGTTGAAGTGAAAATGACAGGTGGAAAATATGATTCACTTGCATGCCAGCAGGAAGAAATCTGTCTGTGGAAGTAGGAAAGTACTGGGTTTACCCTGCTGATCCTTACATCTGTCGTGTAATTGCAGTTACTAAGTATAGTGTGTAGAGTTGTTTCTTATAAGAGACATTTTGTAGACACATTGTCACACACTGTTGACTTTTTCAGATGGTGACAAGGAAGAGGAGACTACCTTTGATTTACTTCAAATCAGTAACATAAACCGAAAGACAGTTGGAGCAAAGTTGTTTCGGGGTCCAGACCCCACTATCCCAGCGTATCGTTTCATTCGGTTTGACCATATACCTCCGTGTAAACCAGAGAAATTAAAAAAGATTGTCAAACTCATCCGGCAGAATGAGGGCTTTATCCTTTCAGCCACCCTGAGACAGGACAGGCAATCTAGAGGCACGATCCTTGCTTTAGAGGGTCCTGGCATCAGTGAGAGGCAGTTTGAGATCATTTCCAATGGCCGGGCCAACACCCTGGACCTTATCTATTGGGTGGATGGTTTCCAGAACGTGATTTCTCTAGAAGATGTGGACCTTGCCGACTCGCAGTGGAAAAACCTCACTGTGCAAATAACGGGGGAGAACTACAACCTCTATGTTGGCTGTGACCTTATTGACAGCTTCATCCTGGAGGAGCCTTTCTATGAGCAGCTGAAAGCAGAGAACAGCAAAATGTATGTGGCGAAAGGGTCCATTCGGGAGAATCATTTCAGGGTAGGTAACCTGGTGAAGCTTGGACCTCTGGTGAGGTAAGAAAGTAACTGCAAGTAGTTTGAGAAGACGAAGTAGGAGAAGTTTTTTTTCTCTCAACACCTTCTGGATTTTATGGGGTCACAGGTGTTCCCAAGGAGAGTTTCTCCAGGGCTCGTTTTTATTCATTGTTGGATCTGTGTTGTGTGATTTTTTGGGATTTCGGAAAGCAGAAGACTGGTAAAGCAAAGTCTAGGTCCGGGGAGAGTGCGCAAAACCAGTTTATGGGCTTTCCTGGGCAACCAGACATTTTCTTTTTCAGATGTAAGACTTCTAAACAGCTTGCATTTTTGTGGTGATTTTTCGAATTCTTTGGAAATTTCATGAAAAACTATTGTTCCATTGAAATATGTCTATTCACACTCTAAGAGCTTGTTAATATTTTAAAATTTTATTTGAAAGGCAAGACAGGGGGAAAAAGAATTTTTAATGGAGCTGAAGTATGTGGTGTTGGTTAATCTCCTAACAGAATGTCTTGGTTTGCCATTCTGAATAACACTTCTTTTCGATTTAAAATATAATAAAAAAATGAGAACAAAATGTTTTGATCAATCCTCTAAATGAGTTTGGGTTTTATTTGTGGAAGACATTTATTGTTTCTCTTGTTCTAAAATGAAGCAATTACAAGCTTTCTGGCTTTCCTATAACATGAAAATTACCTCCTGCATCATAAAGTGATGTGATCTGGCCCACGTGCTTGAAAGATGTCTTCTTTCACTCACAGCTGAAATAAAACTTGAATCCATGGCTTCAAAAATTTCAGAATGCCCTTTCTTTCCCATCATGTTGTGCCACCTAGTTGTCAGCCAGAGCATGACATATTGGAGTGTGGTTCCATGGGTTGACCAGTTTTGGCAGGGAAGCCAGAAGTCCTTGCCCACAGCCTCTCCATTCCTGCCTCCATGACTAAGTTTCTTTATCAGCTGTGCTCATAGAACTGGTTCAGGAGCTGTACTGCTAAGTGGATCACTGAAATATTCTGGTTTTAAAGAATTTTTTTTGAGTGTTTTTTGAGCGAAACAGATGCCAGTCTGGTTTTATAGTGTTGTCTCAGAGTAGTGTTGGCAAAATTGAGGAGGCTGCAAAGTATGGTGCCTGGGAATGACTGGCTAAGGATGGCAGTGTGATGGGACAGGAGCTTCACAAGTTGCCTTTGACCTCATGATGAGTGTCTTGTAGAACTACAATCTAAAATGCGCTATGAAAATGGAGATTTGAGCTCATAGCTGCTTAGTAACTCTTATTATGACAAGACCAGGTTGGATGGGGCTTTGAACAACCCAGTGTAGTGGGAGGTGTCCCTGCCCATGGCAGAGGGGTTGGAAGTAGATGATCTTTAAGGTCCCCTCCAACCCAAACCATTCTATGATTCTATTTTTTCAGAACATTCCTGATTTTGTTGCTTATAGTATTGAACTGCATATAACAAAACTATAAACACTTTTTTTTTTTCCCAGTGTGTGCCAGGTTTAATGCCTTGTAGATTTTTTTTTTTTGTATATTTACCTATGGCTAGTATCAGTCAGTATCATGGGAGGAAGACATATCAGTTATTAGTTACTCCCCAAATGATCTAACTGGTTTTTAATTATTTTTTTATTATTATTACAGGGTCTTTTGCAAAATATTCAATTAATCTTTGATACTTCAATAGAGGATGTGCTGCGTAAAAAAGGATGCCAGAGAAGCCAGTCAAGTAAGGCATTTTACCTCATTAATACCGTTCAGTTGACTCTGAAAATGAGAAATGTCAATGGTGACATATGACACTAAAACCATGCAACAGATCCCTTTGAAATTAAAATTAGGTGACTTTTGGTGGTAACCGGAACATATTTTATAGCTATCTTGAGATACTATTTCTACTCTTTAGCCTGCTATTTTAGTTCTTATTACTTAGATTTATAACTCTGGGCCTCTGTTTGTGAGTTGGAAGAAAGGCTGTCAAGCAAGAAATTAATAGAAGGAAGGGCACATTTTGTCATGAGATGCCTGTGATTCTTTGAGCACAAGAATGGTAATGTTGCTTCTCAATTCTGTTCCTGACTTGCAGTGGGCCCATGAACAAGTCTAAGTCTTAAAGACACTAAATTCCTTAGCAATAAGTTTGTTGACTGAAAGACACTTTGGGTTTGAATCCCAAGCATTGTTAATCAAAACAACCTAAGGAAAATAAGAAGAAAGATGAAGAGATATGGAAGGCATGTATGTGACAGGCTGACATGTGTTCTTGTTAGTCCAGTTCATGCTGACTTCACCAGGAGGGGAGCCCTCTGTGTGGGAGTATATTGGATTCATCATGAAAGAGTGATGAAAACTTGTCAAGTGTGCACTAAGGTTTTGTGCTTGAGGTCACAGGAAGTGCTGGCTATTTTATTTTCCAGTGTTTATAACTGGCAAGAGCTCAGTTTGTCAAAGGAATGTGGTGGGTGCACAAGGCATTTGAGACTTCAGGGTCTTGTTTGAAACTCCTGCTGTCTGAAATGCCATTATTTCTGTCGTTTTGCTGAAATATATGACACAGAACAAATCAACTGAGCAGACTGTACTCAACTTCTTTCTTTGTCTATGCAGTACAAGCAATTAAGAAGTAGCAGGCCTTGACTTCTTCGAAGGAAAGCAGAGTGTTAAGATTTTGTAATGAAAACTCTCTGTAAGATATATAAATATGTGTATATATGTGTAGGTATGTGTCTATGTAGGTGTGTGTGTGTGTATGTATATGCACGAAAAATTTAACCGGGCTTGCTAGTCTGTTTTTAAATCTTGATAAAGGATATTGGTTGGCTATTTCATATGTTCCAGAGATGTACCCTGGTGCAGAATCTCAGACATAAGTGTGATCACGTGTTAGAAATGAGTCACGTAGGCTAGAATGGAAGTAGCCTTAGGTAAAAAAAGCAAGAAGAGATGCTCTCATTTGCTGGTTGTCATCTCTCCCAACCAAGTTGTTTTTTGTACTCAGAATGTGCTGATTACTGGTTTTCAGCTTTTTTAGTAGAAGAAAATGCTTGAGCAGCAGAGCTGCAGTGGGAAAATAAAATAAGTGGTTAAGTGTAATTGTAAACTGAGTAAAAGAGAAGGATGGTTTCAGGAAGGATGCAGTTCAGGTATCCTGCTTCATTTACCAGTGGAAGCAAAATTCCTTGTAGATGAGGTAGAACCTTGAGGGCACACTCAGGAGTCAGAGGCAGAACAGTCTTAGTAAAGAGGATGAGACCCTTAGGTGTAGACAGATTGAACCAGCAAAACCAATGAAAGATGGTGTCTACAAATCTTTGGTGTTATTATTGGTCGATTCCTACAAAGGGAAATAGTGTAACCAAATGTTTTGAAATACCACCAAGTAGAAATGGGCTATTACTGTGCTTCTGCTGTGAAGAGGAAGCCAGTGGGAGCCTAAAGGAATGATTGAGTTCTGCATGCTGATAAATATCTTAGGAGGAATTCTTATACCCTTCAGCTGTTGCAGTTATGACCAACAGATAATATTTTCTTAATGTATTTTTTATCGCATCTGTCAACTACCAAATTTTCATGTCTGATAAAACAAAAAAAATTCCTAATCTGTGTAATCTGTCCTTGTTGGGAAGTGTTTGGCAAGTAATGGTAAAAATACCATAACTTGAACTGTTGTTCAAGTTATGGTTTTTTTACTTCTACTTTGCAACACCAAGAGACATAACAAGATGGAAATTATTTGTGCAACAGCAGAAGGCGGCGAATAGCACATCGTAGCTCAAGGCCATCCAAATTGCTTGAGAGAATCGTTATGTGAATGGCTGATTTTCTGGCATTGCCTATCCGGCTTAATTACCGCCGCTGAAAAACCATGGGCGATATATTACTGACGACAAGGTACATATTTTCCCATTTTGGTGGCCCAGTCATTGAGCTGAGGTACAGGCACTAAGATGCCATGTCTAGGTATGAGTGTCTGGTGTGGCAGATGTTACCAATGAGGTGCACTCAGCCCTGCGAACACAAAAAGCCTGTTGCTTTTCCAGAGACAGGACTGTGTTTTCCTACTGCATTTTGAATCCTAGAATGAGAGTGTGAGGTGTGGTGAAATGGTAGCTTGGTATTGCTGTTGGGTTGAGGGTAGGAATGTACCTCTGTAGACTAGTGGCTGCAAATACTTTAGGCAGGACTTACATGCAGTGCTGAGTAGGAGAGATGACAAAACCACCTAAATAAGCACATCAATAAAATTCCTTCTCCAGCTAGATCAGCAGAATGAGATTTGCATATGTGGAAAGATGCACAGTCTACTCTTCTGGTTTCTCATTTTAAAGATGATCATGTGGTCCTTAGGAAATTAGCAGGAAGCCGGCAGCAGAGAACTGATTTCCCAGTGATCCCCAGGCATCTTCTTTCAGTCACTGCCAAGTACCAGTAGGAAGTGTGGATTTAGTTCTTCTAACATAGTTTTGGTTTATGTTTCCTGCTGAGATTGCAGATTTATTCATGTACTCA
>NW_009725659.1:6521-26724 GCF_000703405.1 Apaloderma vittatum
TAATGTCCTCAGAATGTTCCGGTCAGGGCACACTCCATGTTGGCTTGAAAAATGTGAAATTAATGACCTGAGAAGTGCTATGGGGGAATCTGAGAAATGTAGTGTTTCAGTGCGGTAGGAAAACTGCATTCTTTCCAGGGAATCAAAAAGCAGCTGAAGTAAACAGTTACAACACAGAGGGCTCTGATCTGCTATGTGGTATATTGGTTTTCTCCCATCCTGTAAGTGAAGCTGGACAATTACTTCAACTGTGGAATATTGCAAAAAATTTCTTGGAGACCTTGGCTAGTGGCAGATACTTCATAGATAATTTAAAAACACATCAAGGCAATCATTTTAGGTATGGTTCAGAAGTAGTTATTTAACGTCATCTTAGTGGCTCATTTTCTATTCTTTCATTTTTACCTTTCTAAATGAATGAAGAATACTTTGCTCCCATTTTCATTGCTTGTACATTTAAATATAACTCTTTACGTTGTATAGTTGAGCATCAAATCAAGTCTTCAATTTTTGAATTGTTGACACCTTCTGTGACTTGTCAACACTGAATGGTATTGGAGTGTTTTGATTCATCTGTTTTATTGCACATGTTACTATGCTGATTTCTTCTTGATAAATTACTATATGCTTTACTTCTCCTTTCTGTTTGGTGATCTTGAGTTATTACAGCATTACTAAATCTGATAAACAAGTCCTTACTGAAGGACAGGGTGGTATGGATTTCTGTATAGTTGATACCAAATCAGAGTGTACCACAGAGTCTTTAGAGAAAGTTTCCATGGAAGCCATAAGATATTTGCTGGTGGAGAGTTAAATGCTTAGCAGAACACAAATGACTTTATTAGATAACCAAGTTCCTTTTTATTACCGCTGATGCTTTCTGTTGCATTCTTTTTCAAGAATTTGTTATAGACAGTGAGATCTTTTAAACTGATACTAGAACAGGCCCAGCTCTCTCTGTATAATGCATGCAAAGTTCTGCTTTGATTATGATCTGCTTGGTGGAGGAGTGTTTGAAGTGTCCAATCAAATATTCAGCCTGGTCTTAGCTTGACCTCCATTTCACTTCGGAATTAAACTGTCCATATAACAGCTCCTCTGAGTTTAACACCAGGCAGTGCAACATAGAGCAGCCCAGAGACTGGTATAAATTGCATAATGGTCTGAATTTGGTCCCAGTAACCATGGAATTTATGGGCAGAACAAGGACAATGACTTTCTGCAAGGAAACTTTCCCTTTCCTTTTTCTCTTCAGTGTGTTATGTTACATCATGAAAAAATCTGAAAGCTTTCATGGATCTGAGTGGATAAAATGGGTTTTCTTTCTTTTTTGATACTGTGTCCTTTTTTTACTCCTTCTTCATAAATTAATGTGTTGCATTGCCAGAAATGTTTTAAAGTGAGGGCCATGTGAGACACAGCTTGGCTCTTAATTTTGAAAAGAGAAAGCCTATAATTGGAACCAGCTGACATCTAACCCCTCTTTTATTCATGGGTGTAATCTAGCATGAAGCTGTGCCAAAATAGATGTGTTTAAACCCTACCCTTGGGTGCCAATCTGTGATTTCAGCAGAAATCTGTAATCTGCTGAAGAACTTTGTATATGCTGCTCTTCTCTTTGCCTCTCTTGCCAGCTGAAGTGAACACCATTAATGAGAGCACTGAAATCCTTCACTTGAGCCCTGCTGTCACAACTGAGTATGTGGGTGAGAAACCAGAGAAGAAGGTTGAGTTCTGTGACCGCTCCTGTGAAGAGCTGGGAACGATGTTCACGGAGCTCACCGGCCTGCGTATTGTGGTGAACAACTTAGCTGATAACCTCCAAAAAGTGGTAGGTACCTGTAAGTCTGAAGAACTGGAAGAGGTCTGCCGTGCAGCGCTCTTTCCTTCTTTGTTTAATACCAGGGACAACCAATAGAGATTTCTGTATGTACATGTGTATACCTGTTGATATATCTGCATAATATAGAGAGAACCTGCATTATCAAAGTGACTGGCTAGGTAGTTCTTGATTATAATACTTTGATGAAGGCTTGTTTTTCGCAGACTGGGTTTAAAAGAGCACGTGCACATGCACTCCCACACAGAGAAAATCAATCCTCTTAAAGGTTATTGCAGGTTTGAAAATTGAAAGCTGAGAAACCCAACCTTGCATGTGCACTTTTAAAAGCATTGTTAATGTGCCTATACCAGTTATGAATACATCAGAAAGTCACTACACAGAGTACCTAAACTGTAAGTAAATGTATGGCATTTTCGTAGTTGAAGTGAGATGGTGACATTTTACTGAAGTCTGTCCCTCTTCTTGCTCTGAACCAGTTAATTCTTTCTGAAAGGAGTTTATTACTGTGCTCAGGGCTAAAATCTTCCTACCTAAAGATGAACTTTACTAGAGGAAAGCAAAAGTGCTAAGAGCAAATTTCCCTTAATATTGTATGACTGTGTTTATACTGTTATGTGAAGGATTGCTATGCGGTATTGTGGCACCCGAGATCATCACCTTTATGTACATAACTATGTAAAAGCAGATTTAATTTTTTAAATGGAAGAATTAAGTCCACTAGTGTCTCAGTTTTGTTTATTTAAAGCTACGTGCTTACAAAGTACACAGTTTGTTTCCCTTTACTTCATCTTCTAGTCTGAAGAGAACCAAATTATGTGGGAATTGATTGGGCCTAACAAAACATTGAAGAACCAGTCGGTTTGCTGGCAGGATGGTCGTGTCTTTGCAGATAACGAAAGCTGGATTGTGGATAGCTGCACCAAGTGCACCTGCCAGGTAAGGTTTTGGAAACAGCAGAAATGGATAGTGGGTTTAATCTAGCCCAACTGTCCAGGCCAGCTCATATTTACTCAGAGCTTGGCCTAGACTTACTGATATTTAGAAAAAGTAGTCCCCATGTCCCCAAGTGTCTGCCTTTTATTTGCCTCCATATGTGAGCATGTCAGCAAGTTGTTTTCTTTGCCTGTAGGATTCCAAAATTGTTTGCCATCAGATCACCTGTCCAGCAGTCTCCTGTGCCGATCCATCTTTTATTGAAGGTGAATGCTGTCCAGTCTGCTCTCACTGTGAGTAAGAGAGAAAAGATACGCTTTGGCAATCCTTTTTAATAGAAAGATACTCTTTGGCAATATTTAAAATTGCTATTAGTGTGTTGGAAATGGCAAAACAAGTAAGAAGTCAAGGCAAGTAAGATCAAACTTATATGTATACAAATGTCATATGAAGTAACTTGGCTGCTTGAAGTTATCTTCTGGAGGAGTTGGGCTCTCTTCAGTGATCGTGTTGGTTGCTTAGAAGTAAGCTGATAACTTGCCTAGCTGAGTTGGACACTTAAGGTTAGAGGCATGCTACTTCCCCATTCATCTTTTTCAAGGCTGGACAATCTGCTTTTTGTTCGTTTGCGATAGCACTGTGCGCTGTTGTTTCTTTTTCTGGTTGAAACAGACTAATGTAGATTTGGATGGTCTTGTCTCTTTCCAGAGGCTGTTTAAGTTCCAGACCAGAAGTCTGATGCAGTTTTTATTGAGTGCAAGTTATTTTTCCTCTCCGTTATTTTCATTCTGTTACTCCATTTTATTTCTTTTTTGCCAGATGTCCTCTTTTGGTGCAACGCTTTACTTGTGGAACAGATTGTCAAGGTTCATATTTAAGACAGCATTGCAGGCTATGAATTAGACTTTGGAGTGATGATAGTTTTAATAATTTCAGCGATTAAGTGACTTCATCATGGGTTCAGTGTATTTCACTCTGTACTAGACAGGTCTATTACAGATGAAGACTTCCGATGTTAAGTGTTCTTTCTTACCTTCTGCTCTGCAGCTGATGACAGCGAGGAGGGCTGGTCACCATGGTCAGACTGGACAAAGTGCTCGGTTACCTGTGGCTCTGGGACTCAGATGCGAGGAAGGTCGTGTGATGTCACCAGGAGTGCTTGTACGGGCCCACATATCCAGACAAGGATGTGCAGCTTTAAGAAATGTGACCATCGCAGTAAGTAATAAAATTACTCCTTTTTTAAAGCTTCTTTGGACTTCTCTAAGCAAAACCACACTTAGTCTGGATTTCCTATGAATGCTCACTAGTCAGGACAGTATGCATTTGAACGCTTATATATGCATAAATAAAGTGGCCAGCATTAGATTCTTTGTCATTTTCCCCCCTTTCAAATATTTCTCATTTTCCTGACAATTGAATAGGTATGTGCATTCTGGCCTCAGCTCTGTTAGGATCACCCCCTACCTCATTATTTATCTTTAATGTTATGAACTGGAGTATCTTGCTTGAAGTCAGTTTGGAGACAGCACCCGGTTCATATTCATGATACATGGGGCCATGTTTTGGTCTGCCGTTCATTCATGATTATTGCCCCATCCCACTAGCTTAGTCATGTTTAGGAAGACAGTAATCATAGAGGACTTTTTGCAAAATATCAAATTACTTTTATATCTAGGGCTCTTAAAGGGATTGTACTCTGTCTCCTGAACTGCAGTTAATACTATCTGCAATAGTTGCTATATCCAGGCTATGATAGTACCTGAGGCTGTTGCTGAAGCTGCTAGATGTCCACATGTGCATTTTAGACAAGTATTTGTTTCCTTGGAACAAGTTTATTTTCAAGTAAAATATGACTAACCTGGATGATAGATATGTTGGTCACTGAGATTCTTAAGGAAGCTGTACTTGAATGCCTGAGCTGGCATGCTGGGCTTCGTAAATGGCAGCGGAACATTCATCAGATGTAGCGAGAGGCTTATTTAGAAGGTTAACTTCATGAGTGAGTTTGTGTTGCTGTTGCAGGTGGACTATTTCCTTCACTTTCGCTCTTTTTTCTGACAGTACGTCAAGATGGTGGCTGGAGTCACTGGTCTCCCTGGTCTTCCTGTTCAGTTACCTGTGGAGTAGGAAATATCACCCGCATCCGCCTCTGCAATTCCCCGATCCCCCAGATGGGTGGGAAAAACTGTGTGGGGAATGGACGTGAAACCGAGAAGTGTGAGAAGGCTCCATGTCCAGGTGTGTCTGTGGTCTTGAATTCACTACTATTCCAACTGAATTCCTTTTTATTCAGATGTAAATTACAGTGAATTTCTGTGGTGGAAAATAAAATTTGTAGCTGAGGGGTGAAATAACACACAAAGGTACTTTTAAAATGAAGACAGCAATGCAGTCAGAGGTTCTGTGAAATTCCCAAATTAAGATTTTGGCTTTAAACATTAAGAGTTTGAGAGAGTTTCATTTTATAACTTAGTGATTTATCTCTGCATATCAAAAAAATAATCACTTTCTGTCTAAAATGAAGCTGATACTTATAGTCTCCCAATAGCCAGGTTTCTTTGAAAGCATACATATGTGTTTTACACATATTCCACGCATCTTATTGTTATTAAAATTCTTTCTTCCTTGTCTATTCTTCTAAATCTTTTTTAGAGACCATTCATTCCACTCACTTTCACTTTCCTTTCTTATGATTTTTCCTTACTTTTTTCCCCTTGTATGTCTTTCTTCATGCTCTCCTCTGTTCAACCTTTCATTCTTACTTATGAGTTATGAGCTTGAAACTAATGTCCAGCTTCTAACCCAATAGTACTTAAATAGCTATACACACTTAGTCTTGTTTCTGATTTATCTGTGCATCTTAAGTTAGTGAAAATTTTATTTATTTAAGGACATATGCTGTTGCCCTTATGAGGGCCATACCAAGAACAAACACAGTTTTGTTCAGAGATGTTTGTATTTAAAAAAAAATTTGGGATTGATGACGACAGGATAAGTAGAGTTGTACCAATATAAAACATGCAGAAGAATCATTGAAATAAGTTAGCTACACCGAGTCAGTCAATTGAAGATGCACTGATGGATTACAAAACAAGAATAATAGCTGCAGTCTTACTAAGCATACTTTTGCCATAAAAAAAGCCAGAGTTCAAGTTCAGCTCAGCAGAAGTTTGTATCCTGCGGTCATACCCTGCTTTCTTTATAAAATGAAGGCTTAGTAGGGAGCTTTGAAGGCACCGTACTTGTTCTGACCGACTTAAATAGAAATGCACCATGCCAGTGGGCACGGTGTGTTGTTTAGAATTATTGGCCAAAAAATGCCTATAAAGCAGTTGGGTAATTTTTATTTGTTTGTTTGTTTCTGAAATATTGCTGTCTCAGTGGAAATGCTTTGCCAGCGTCTTCCTACATGCGTAGTGAGAAACTGTCTCCAGTCAGGGATCTGAAGAAAGGGTTGTTGTCATTGGCACCAAGTGTTGTCCCCTGTAACGCTCTTCTCCTTCCTTCTGTGTATCCTATCCTAGTGAATGGCCAGTGGGGTCCTTGGTCTCCATGGTCTGCCTGCACTGTTACCTGTGGAGGAGGAATTCGTGAGAGGTCTCGCCTCTGTAACAGTCCAGAGCCCCAGTACGGAGGAAAGCCGTGTGTGGGAGATACCAGGCAACATGATGTGTGCAATAAGAAGGATTGCCCAATTGGTTGGTATTTAGCCATTCTTTGTTCAATAATTAATAATTATAATTCCGTTTATTTTGTTACTGAATAATTATGAGTTGATACCACAGAAATCTACTAATTATACCTTTGTTTCAGGAAAGCACATTTACCCATTTTGAGTGCTATTTAAGTCAATGGGATTTTATAGGTATTCTTGATACTGGCTTCTCGTGAACTAAGATGTGTTTCTTAAATGGGTCTTCAATGTGCTGGAATGTGTTCAACTGGATGTAGCAATCTGTAATATTTTTGTATTAAATCGGTAGTCTAGTAAATTCATCTAGTAAATCACATCTAGTGATTTCCAGTAAATTCAGGATCGTGTGATTTAAGCTGATGTGATTTAAGCTGATGTGATTTAAGCTGATGTGATTTAAGCTAATGTGATATAAGCTAATGAACAGAGAATACTGTTTCTTAAATGAAGTTTTAAATAACTTTTATGCTTCTAACTTAATTTCATGGTTTTTTGCCAGATGGGTGTTTGTCAAATCCTTGCTTTCCTGGAGCAGAATGCAACAGTTACCCAGATGGGTCTTGGTCATGTGGGCCATGCCCAGCAGGTTACCTTGGCAATGGTACAGTCTGTGAGGATCTTGATGAGGTATTACTTTGTTGCCTTTAACAGTAGGAAATCACTGTGGAAATTTTCATTATTTATGTGTTACACAGCTATCTAACTGGTTTCTTCTTTCTTTCTTTCCCTGCAGTGTATAGCTGTCTCAGATGTTTGCTTTAAGGTGAATCAGGTCCATCGCTGTGTCAACACAAATCCAGGATTCCACTGCTTGCCATGTCCTCCCCGCTATAAAGGAAGTCAGCCCTATGGGGTAGGGCTGGAAGTTGCCAAGACAGAGAAACAAGTAAGCGATGTTGAAGAGAATTTGATGGCTTTCAAGCTGTAATTCTCACCTGAAAAACATCTCTGAATGAAAGCATATGATAAACCTGGATACCAAACAAAGATAACCTGAAATAGATCTATTTCAGTGTATATTTGGATTGAGTGACAAAACACTGAATTTGGGCTTGTGTTTTTTCTTTAAGGGTTTTATTTTATCTAGACATCTGCAGAGTTGCACTAAAGAGTGTAAAATGCCAGGGGCAAGCATTCGTCTGCTTTACTGTCCTTTCTCTAAGGTGTATATACCTATTCTGGGGATTGGAAACTGAAGAATAAGAATCATTCTCTATAAATATAATGCTGTTGTAATGAGGGTGTCATCAGACATATATTTGTCTGAAGTTTTCACTCTCTAAATTACTTTGAGCCAACACCTACCAGTGGTGAAAGACAGAAAGAAGTGGAAGTGATATTCAAGACAACAATTTTATAGACAGATGAAAACATTAAATTGGATGTCATAGGATACCTTCTATTTGTTGCTGTTGGATCAATCTGTGGTTAGTTCACAGAATCACAGAATGTCAGGGGTTGGAAGGGACCTCAAAAGATCATCTAGTCCAGCCCCCCCCGCCAGAGCAGGATCACCTACAGTAGATTGCACAATTACTCATCGAAGTTGGTTTTGAATGTCTCCGAAGAAGGAGACTCCACAACCTCCCTGGGCAGCCTGTGCCAGTGCTCTGTCACCCTCACAGTGAAAAAGTTTTCCTAATATTTTTATGGAACCTCCTATGTTCCAGCTTGTACCCATTACTCCTTGTCCTGTCATTGAACGCCGCTGAAAAGAGCCTGGCTCTGTCCTCCTGACACTCCCCCTTGACATGTTTATAAACATTAATGAGGTCACCCCTCAGTCTCCTCTTCTCCAAGCTAAAGAGACCCAGCTCCTTCAGCCTTTCCTCATAAGGGAGATGTTCCACTCCCTTCATCATCTCTGTGGCTCTGCGCTGGACTCTCTCAAGCAGTTCCCTGTCTCTCTTGAGCTGAGGGGCCCAGAACTGGACACAATATTCCAGATGTGGCCTCACCGGGGCAGAGTAGAGGGGCAGGAAGACCTCTCTCGACCTACTAGCTACTGCCCTTCTAAAACACCCCAGGATGCCATTGGCCTTCTTGGCCACGAGGGCACATTGCTGGCTCATGGTCATCCTGCTGTCCACTAGAAACCCCAGGTCCCTTTCTCCTACAACATGTGAAGTCTAAATGTAAAACATCAGTGCCAGATTCTCAGATACTGTCAATGAAAGTAAGCAAAGTGATAAGAAAGAATTAACAAAAACTTACTGGAGGGAAATGTGGGAATTCATTAGGTAGGGTCTCTTTGATTTAAGAAAATAAGACAGTCCTTGCATGCTGACAGGCAGAACACTAAAGGAAAGAAGTGAGTACGGTCTACATTCTGGTGCAGCTGATTTCTGAGGACCAGTGACATCTGGAAGAAAGCAGATAAAGTTATGAAAATTTTAATCCCTTTAATTGCTTGTTGAATAATGTCCAATTTTTCCTGCGGATTGTTTTAATTATTTTCATTGTACACATTGTCTGGAGTTGTGAACTGGCAGAGCAATATGATTTACTAACTGCAATTGAAATGAAGTTCCTGTCTTTAGGCATCTAAATAACCGGCCTGATTTTGACAAAGTTGAGGCACACACAGCTGGCTGTGAATATTAAGTTTCAGTGAGTACGCTCTATCTGTTACAGGTCTGTGAACCTGAGAATCCATGCAAGGACAAGACACACAGCTGCCATAAATCTTCAGAGTGCATCTATCTGGGTCATTTCAGTGATCCTATGTACAAATGTGAATGTAGGACAGGTTATGCTGGCGATGGACGCATCTGTGGTGAGGATTCGGATTTGGATGGCTGGCCTAATAATAACTTGGTCTGTGCTGCTAATGCAACATACCATTGCGTCAAGGTAAGTTAAAAAGTTTGAGAAAAATGACAAACCATTTTTGACAAAATGACAACCATTTTTTTTAAATTCTTTTTTTCTTAAGTAGTTGTGAATAACACTTTTCAGGATCAAGCTGATGCTTGCTTTCATTAAGCTTTTGCTGTTACAGCATGCTCTTTTTCTAGGAGGTGTTGTGAAATGTGTATTTGCTTAACGCTAGATCCTGGTAAGGGATTCTCAAAATGAAATCCCAAGTCCTCTGCTTTGGATTTCTTCCTACTCAGAACACATGGAAGGCTGGGATGCTTGTCAGTAGATTTAGTACACTGAGCAGGAACTGCCTAAAGCATGGGTGTGGAATGCACAGCTAGTGAGAACTATGCAGGAGTCTCTGGGCGCAGGTGAATATGAAATCCTAAGGGCAAGGCTTGTAACAAGACGCTGACAGACGCTTAAGGTCTACAGTTCCAACTCTTGACTTGAACTACCCCTTCCTCCTAAAGAGTTAAGCAGGTCACACTGTGAAAACTGGATTCAGAGCCTGAGATAATTTTTGGCAAGAGGAGCCTGGAATAAATACAAGTAATTAGACAGAGTTCTCCTTATTGCAAAAGCTCAGTGGAAGAGGATGGGAGATTCAGCCTCTCTTACTCTTCAGAGATGTGGAGTCCCTGCTCTCACCTTCCTGAGGGGAATGACATGCTTGCAGCCATTGGCTCTAGACCTGACAGGAGGCTGCTCTCCACCCTTGCTGCTGCAGCTGTGCTGTTGTAGTGAGAAATAAAACATTACTACACCAAGCAAAAAATAAACATCAGACCAGAGAGCCTAAAAATGGTGGTACATAGTTTTAATGGCGGGTGCCTACCATGATATGTTTCCTGGGGCCTGGTTCTATGATCATCTGAAGCACACTGTAAGTCCCCCTTGTCTCCATGGCCTGAAGTTTCTTCCAGTGGAAACTGATCAAAAATGGTGAGTCCACTTGGATGCCTCATCCTGATGCAGGTACACTGCTGTGCAAAACCAGGCTGAGAGTTGCTCCAGGCCCAGCAGTTTAACAATGACCGAAATAGCTAAGGGGTGAAGGCACTCCCTGGCATGTAATCACTGCACCCTTGCTCTGAATGGTGGCCTCACTGGTGCTTGAGTGACAGGCATGATCCAGAGGGGCATACACTGTTTGCCGCTCTGAATTAAGCGACTGAAATGAAGTGAACTTTAATCTGAGCAGAAGGCATAAGCAAGTGCTCAGTTTTGAACACCTACTCATGGGGCCACTGACAACACTGGGTTGCTTGCCTGCTTTCACTAGGGCAGGTGCTCAAGTATTTTGCTGAATCAGTCATTGCTACAAGGGCAGTGGTTTCTCCTCTGAGGTTGTTAGTTTTGGGTATTTTTTTCACTCAGACATGGAACATTTTGGCTTCTCCTTCTCTGTGTTAAAGCGATATACCTTTGAACTCTCATGAAGTTCTAGCACAGTAACTTCTGGTTAAAAACTGAGGAAAGAAATGCAAAAATGACTGAGTTCTAGACCACTACAGTGGTTAAAAAGAAATAACCAAATACAGATCCAGAGACTAAGAAAATTTGAATTTAGGCTATGTGAGAGAATCAGAAGTTACTCAGGTATAACCCACTTGAAGTTGTGCATGTGGGCTTTATCAGCAGAAGAGTTTCAGACATTGATAGAAATTTGAGCCTTAGATGATAAACTTCCTCACCGTAGTTGTTGTGTGTTCTGTATGGATCCAGTCAATTCAGCGATTACAGTTTGTGTATTCTTTTTTGGTTCCTGTCATCAGAATCTGCGACATGTTGACTCAAACTGTAACACAAATGATTAGTGTTCATTAAAAACCCAACATGCTGAACTCATTCAGTAAAATTGTTTATAAAGGTTGATTCATGATTGCTAACATATATGTGTTGATCTAGTAGATACAAGTACTTCATTTAAGGAGACCACCTCCCCTGCTCCCCTCCAAAAAAAACACCTTAAAAATACCAGATATTTTCTGATTCTTATATTCATTATGAAATGTCCTAGTTCAGTAATTTGATTGAAAGAAAGCAACCCAAAGCTTCTTCCCTTGAGCTGGTAATGGTTGAAAATTAATTCTGTGTAAGCAAAGCTATATAAATAAACTGGGAAGTTGTAAATAATAAAATCTTAGTCATATCTTTTAATGGAAATTTCTTTTTCATTCACATGAAGGAAGTATTTTTTTTTCCTGTAAGAATTATACCGACACAAAACTTTGTCAACAGTTGAAACAAAGAAGCCTAGTTTCAAGAGAGTTTGTACCTCAAGGCTGAATTTCCAAGTGGAAGTGTGATGTTTAACAGGTCCTCCTTCTAATATCTAGTATGAGACTTCTAGAGTGCACTGGTAGTATCTCTCTTGTCTACCCCATGAACTCTTTTTGCAAAGTTTGTAGGAATTTGCTAACCAAGAGGTCTGTACCTTGCTACTTCATTTGTGTGAAACTGGACTCAAATCTATAGCAGATATGTAGGGACAAAACCCCATATAGATACAAACATACAAAGTGATTGAGCAAGTTTCAACTAATATCTATTGTTGGTTCAAAAAGAATTTTTCATTGTGGGTAATCAGTGTTGAGTTGGACAGTCAAGGCTGTTAACAAATATTTGGTAAAAAAGTGCCATAAAAATGGAGTTGCATTTAGGTTTTAATATCTAGCATTATTTTTTCCAGTTCTCTTTTTCTTAAATTATCTACACTGTTAGAGCCTCTGAGACTAAAAACATGGCTAGGAATCCTACTATAATATTCATTTTCTTAGGTTACAAAAAAAAATATTTCTGCAGCCTGTTGGCTGTTGGCAGATTCAGTCTGGGTCTGAGGTAGGTATGGAATGTGAGAAAAAATGAGAATAACAGAATGAGTTTTTATAGATGTATTCATTCTTAGGCAGCAATAGAAGTGCAATCAATTTTTAGTATTTTAAAAAGGACTATATATTAAGAGTTTGGCAAACTATTTCACTTCTTATTTTTTCAGTGTAACCTAAGCCTTACTCTTTTAAAACAATCATTCCTTACAAAGCTGTGATGCAAAATAAATTTGCCTTTTATTTTCAAAGCTGCGGGAGCATGAGAGTGGAAAGGTGCTGTTCAGCAGAACAGTGTAAAGGCACGTTTTTCAAAACCCTTTCTTAGTGTTCCCCTTCATTGCTGTGCACTACTTCATTCCAGGAACTTTCCATATGAACAGCTATTTCTGAAGATCATCTCCTGGCTTGTATCTTTATTTTTCTGGCAACCAAACCTGGCCATTTTATATGTAATCTTCAAACACGCTTCATGAGTTGCCTATAAAATGTTGCTGTAAGTGTGCACGTGTGTATGTGTTGTGTGTTTGTTCTCTGCTAGAGTGTCTCATCTAAAATTTACTGGTAACGTCCCTTTAACAGATGGAAAGCTAGGAAATAGAATGATTTGCAGATGCATTTTGCTTACTTTACACTTTGAAAGCAGAAAATGAACTACTATCTTTGGCAGCAAACAAACAGACACTTTCAAAAGTGTTTGTGATTGTTCTTGTTTTATAGTCTCTGGTGTACCATATCTGCTTTTCTGCCCGGGCAAGTCATTCTGACATAATGTAAACCTAATCTATTGATAATTTCTTTTGGCCAGGATAACTGCCCCCTTCTGCCTAACTCTGGCCAAGAAGACTTTGATAAAGATGGCAAAGGAGATGCCTGTGATGAGGATGATGACAATGATGGCGTTGAGGATGACAAAGTAAGATGGGTTTCTGTGTCTTCTGTGCATCTGACCTAAACATCTGGCGTTAAGGAAAGCTGTTAGGGTAGACAAGAGCTTTATTGTTCAGAACTTCAACTGACTTGTTCCATACTGCCTTCCCTGAATGATATCTGCTGCAGAGTACAGCTGTGTTGGAGCAAAGCAGCCTGGGAAACCTGGGAATGACTTATGTTCTCCATTTCAGTTCTGGGTTCAGTTGTGTACATTGAAAGAGTTCACTGGAAAGTTACATTTTATTTTGCAACTGGAGGATGATAGGTCCATTGTATTTGAAAAGCTGGTAAATGATATATCTGAGTTACGTTGAAAGCAAGTTAATAATAATAACAACTATAAACATAGCCAACATCAAGGGAAATGGCAGGAGGAAAGTGCATGGCCTGGTTCATAATTTCCTCCTTTAGAGCTGCCTACAAGACTGGAATTCATGTTCTTGTAGAGCCTAAAAGATAGGCAGTTAGTCTAAACCTCTTCTCCCTGCCTTTTCTGAGCATGTTTAGGATGACTGAAATTGGTTTTAGGAATTTACTGTTTCTCTTTGATCCCTTCTGAGGGAGCCTTGATGGTCTAGAGCTTCAGATGGTTAAAGCTAGGATAGACCTGTGTTCATGGAGCTTCTATCTGGACTATTTCAAAACCGAAAGAATCATTTGATAAAATTACATGACTTAGTACATGTATTTGAAAAAATTGGAGCCAGAAGATTTTGAGCAGTATAAAATTTTAACTTGCCTCTATATCTTGTCCTTGAGTATATAAAGTGTATTTCCAAGGAATTTAAAATGTGCTATAAAAATATTTTCTAGTAAATTGTTTTTCTTTAGTAGAGAATTTCCCTTCAGATTCCATGATGCTGATGTAGCCCTCAGTTCCACTGCTTTGATTTACTTTCCACACTGAGTACTTCTTTGTGCCTGTGGAAGAGTCCATATGTAATTCGCGGATGTGTGAAATATAAGACTTCTTGTCCTGGCAGGCTTTCAAATTAGGGACTAAACTGAAATGAAATTTTCAAACTTCCACTAAAATGCGTGGTCTCAGGGGAAAAGTATTTTGGGTCAATAACAGTATTTAATTTTAACTTTGCCTTTTGAAACTTTTTACATCTTATTATCATATACAATATAACACAATCCACAAAAGTCAAATGAAAGTTTAATTAAATTTTAAAAAAATAGGTGGTTTAAAAGTGAGAATATCGATACTAGTTCATTCCAAAAAAGTCAAAGTAACCATTCTAGGTTCTTTTCCAAAAATTATAATATGTAGCTGAAGTTGGCCTGATTTTGCAACACTTCCTGACTTTAAAGAATGCATGAACCTGTGATACACTTTTACTGAAATACCTGAGTACTGGTTCAGTTAAAAATGGCTGTTGAGTGCATTTCTCATGCTTTCTACAAAAACACAGTGATCCAGAACGTCCAGATGCCATCCCATTGCCATCGGGATCTTCAGTGTAGGTGCAGCTTGTCCTAATGTATTAATATTTTGATTTTTGCCCCCTGTCCAAGATGAACAGGACGAGTTACCACTTCATAGTATGCTCTCATGAGTTGATACATATTCTGAAATCTTCTGTTTCTTCTTACTAGGATAATTGCCCTCTTCTGTTCAACCCTCGTCAGTTTGATTATGATAAAGATGAAGTCGGTGACCGCTGTGATAATTGTCCCTACGTGCACAACCCTGCTCAGATTGACACAGATAATAATGGAGAGGGTGACTCATGTGCTGTGGATATTGATGGAGATGGTATGCTTTTAGTTTGGAAAATTAAGTGGTGTTCCACAAGTGCATGTTACTTTATGTCCAGTAAGATGGACTTCCTGCTTTCATACATGGAATAAAATTGACTCTAGCAGCTCAGAAATGCAGTAGAAAGAAAAGACTGAGGCTCATCTGACCTGTGCAATACAGTTGTCCACAGAGCATCAAAGTGACTGCAGTGAATATTACTGAAGACAGCGAGTCTTTTATAATTGTAATCTTAAAAAGGATTATTTCTTTCATCTGTGTTCCAAAACAACCAGAATCAAATATAACACTTCTGTTGACTTTTTCTTTTCCCTTTTAGGGAGGAAAAAGAACATCAGAACATGTGTTCAGTTGAGACAATATCTGTGTGAAATTAATCTGTTTTTCTATGAATATAATGCAAAGCCCACAGTAATCCAAATACACATTTTTGGTGTGTCTTAAAATATTTTTAAAGGTGTTTATTTCATCTACCAGTACATGCCTTTATGACCTAGATTTGATCACAATTAGGGAGGGGGAAGAGCACTTAAATGTCTTTCAAAAATCTTATCCCTGCGGCATTTCAAATTTTTGAGAATCCAGAAAACTAGATGTTGAAGAAATCTAGTTTTGGATTTCCTTCAGTTTTAAAGTTTTTAGGTGCTTATCTGGCATGAACTTCCGAGCATTCTGAATTCCTCTCATCCTTCTGATCATCAGTTTCTTAGTAGTACTCATGGTAGTTCTGCTTTGAAGAAAAGTGTAATCATATATTATTGGCGGAAAGCTTTTGGAAATATCCAGGGACCATATAGTGTAGGAATGGGTCCTTGTGTCTCTGTATTCTTTCCAGACAGATATGCCAACATGTCTTGATTTTGTTTCTTTTCAGCGTATTATAATTTTGAAGGAGATTTTTGGTTGCATTATAAAGTTTCCTGAGGAGGAACATTTTCTTTTGAAAATGTGGCATGCTGTACAATCAATGATGCACATGTTCTGGTAAAATTAAATTATTTAGTGCTTAGACAGCTGAACATTAATGCAGTTTTTCTTATCCAAAACTCTTCAGAAATTCTACATGATATAACTGTGCATTCTATGCCATTTCTTAGAGTGTGGGAAGAGAATCCAAATCAAATTATTTAAACAGGAAAAAACACTGCCCCTTTATTCTGTGAAAAAGGGCTAAAGTCTTAAGTCATAATCAACTCTTACTCTAGCAAAATTCCTTAGGAAAATAGATATAGAAGACTTTATCATAGCACAAAAAGTGAAAATGATACCATAATTTTTCTTTCCAATACCAGTCTTTTCACTATTTTGTGCTGTAGCAGTAATGTAGCAATTAGAAACCCTTTAAGAGCCTTGCTTCTTTACTGGTGACTCCTACAGTCTATAGCTGTCTGTGCTGGGTACTATATCATTCTGCTTTCTTCAATCTTTTATTGTCTGGTTGTGGTTTTTTTTTCCTCATAGACATTTTTAATGAACGAGATAATTGTCCTTACGTCTATAACACAGACCAGAGTGATACAGATGGTGATGGAGTTGGTGATCAGTGTGATAATTGTCCATTGATGCATAATCCAGACCAGGTAAGTGTTAGAGGCAGCGTCCTTAATGATAACACCAGGACAAGGGGAGAGAAAAGAACATAGGAATTGCTATCGGTCCGCTTACTGTAGAGCTAAAGAGGCTCTACAATGAGCAATAGCTCATTTTCATACCTTGGGTTGTCACATCCCTTTGTTTCAGACCAAGGGAAAGTAGAGTGATGATGCCTTTAATCCACTTTCAGGCCTTTAAACTGTTTTATTACCCCATGGCAAGAGAGTACAACCTCGCTTGGGGCTGCATTTGGTGTGCCGGAGTTTGTTGGTTCATATGCAAATACGTAACATCAAATATATGGAAGCAATCAGAAAAAGGTGGTACCCAGGCTCATCCTCTGTGATCTCTAGAATAAGAACAATGAAGATTATGGCCAAAGACCTGCCCTGGAAACGTCTTGGGGACAATGAAGATTATGGCCAAAGACCTGCCCTGGAAACGTCTTGGGGACAACATCTTACGCAATGATAGCTGAATAAGTAACCTTCATAGTTTGAAGCTGTATTTCTTGTTTAAACATGGCTGTCATCATGACATCACTTGTGTCCAGGGAAGTCCTTGAAGAGAAGTGCTGAAAGAATTAATACCAGGCTATCTATACTCTTGTATTTAGTAACAATAATAAATTTATTCTTTTTTTGTTCTTTTTCGATAGACTGATGCAGATAATGACCTTGTTGGTGACCAGTGTGACAACAATGAGGACATAGATGAAGATGGCCACCAGAACAACCAGGATAACTGCCCTTACATTCCCAATGCTAACCAGGCTGACCATGATAAAGATGGCAAAGGAGATGCCTGTGATCCTGATGATGACAATGATGGTGTCCCAGATGATAGGGACAATTGTCGCCTCAGATACAACCCTGAGCAGGAGGACTCTGATGGTAAGAACAGTGTCATATGAATTTCATTTGGTTTTTAATATCCAATTAGTATCTGATGAGAGAGATTTCAGGTCAAACTGAGCTGCTTTAGACATTTGAAGCACCATGGACTTCAATGGAATTGAACTGGTGAGTTTAGTCCAGGTTTAGAGCATTAGGAAGCCTCTTTGATGGGGACTCAAAAATGCACATATTTATTTATAGAAGAATGCTTTTAACAAATTTTAAAAATATATAGTATTTTTTTATACTTCTGATTTGCACTTGGAATTCAGATATTTAAAATTCTGGGAAAATGAAATTTCAAATGTTTTTAAAAATGAAAAATTAGCTTCTTTTCTTTCAAAACAAGTTATCCTCTGAAAATTAAAAAGCAATAAAATGTTTTGCTGCTGCTCTGTTTTGTTTTATTTCATTTCTCCTGATTTAAATCTAAAATTTATTTCTAACTATTTTTGTTAATATTTCTGAGCAGCTTTTTCTGATATTAGCTTTATAGGTAGCTTTAAATATGTTGTACATGTCACAGTTTAAAAAATGGATACATAACTGTTCTTTTCTCCAGTTCTATGGTAAAATCTTACTGATCACTCTCAAACTATTCTTCTCTGTGCTTGGCATAGAGAAATAGCAAGAGTTTCACAGTCATAAATGTAGTTCAGAAAACATTTATGATCCTTTGAAAACCACCATAACATGTCTACAAGTAATTGCCCTTGCAATAAATATGGATGAGCAATTTCTGTTCTGAACTGTACAGCTTGCTGGAGTCTATCCATGGTTATGCTGGTGAAATTGGAAGCAGAATTTAGTACCTGCACAATATGGTTTTATGTATGTTTAGAAAGATAAAATCCTGCACCCTGACTGGTTTCCTGGTGAGATGACTGTTGGCGATCGGAAGCTTCTGGCTGGTAGTCATTAGTAGTTCTTAAGTTACTTAACCTTTCAGTCCAATTATATATTTGGAATATCTTTGTAGTTGCCAATCTCTGGCATATAGTCTCTTACTTTCAGAAATATTCCAGAATAAGGGTGCCCTCAAACTGGGATAGTTTGTAATAGTCATCTGTCACCTGGATCCTGCAAGGGAGACTACATTTATGTAGTGAGTAAGGATTCACAAAAAGTGTAAATTTAGTTTAGCCAGCTCCTCACTGTCATTAGCAGCAGATCCAACAGAAATCTCAGAAAAGTGATAAATAAAGGCAAAAGATGCTCCCATTCTCTTGAAGATGTGAACTATAGCATACAAAGATGATGCCCTGGAGAGAGCTGTTGGCCGTGGCTGGGTAAACAAACACTTCCTAATGTTCTTTGACAGAGATTCAATATTGTCAGCAGCAGCTCAATACCAAATGAACGTCAGCAGCACTCTCAGTGAAAAATTACATTCTCCTGTGACTCAAGAATTACCTCTTTGATACTGGCAAAGGGAATAAAATTGGAAGTTCATTCTCTTCTCCAATAAAAACGAAGACAAACAGGTGCAGGAGCACACATCTGGTCTGCATCTGGAGTACGCAGTGGCTGATTGCCCGGGTGGAAAATGGGACCATTTTTACCACGTATCTGAACTGCAGAAAGTCTTTGAGATATTAGATGCTTCAGCATTTCCTGACTACCTTTTTTTGGCTGTTGCCTAAAACTCATTCTGCTTTCTCTCTGAAAGCTTCATAGTTGAATACTGCTGTGCTGGTTAGGCATAGTAGTAATGTAGCTTTCTATTTGCCTGTGAAACATCTAGTAATAGATCAGTATTGAATAAGATGGATCATTGCTATTTCCCGTGGTGTTAATTCCCATGCTCTTAGAAGAGTCCTAAACACTTTAAAAAAAAAGGGAAAAAAAAAAGAAAAAAAAGAAAAAAAAAAAGAAAAAAAGAAAAAAGAAAAAAAAAAGAAAAAAAAAGACAGAGAGGCATGAGGACAGAAAGAAAGTAGCTGGCAGTACTGATTTTACCTTAGTACCCAGTGGAGTGGTTTTTGTTGTAAAAGTCAGAGCCATTTTCAAATTTGTTTCTATACTTGTCTAGCCAAGTTTTCCTACTTCATTTTAAAATGTTTGTAATATTGTACGCCACTGAATAACGGTGGCATTAGCAAGGAGACCTTTTTTTTAGATGTCTCCATTCACCAGCTGCTACTCAAGGCAAGTAACATCTCCTGGTTTCCACCAATATTATGGGTAAATTAAGAAAAGAGGTATGTTTTATTTTTTAACAAATATTGAATGTAGTAAAAGTATTGAGCAGAAGCACAACTGTAGCAGAGCTGTATGGCTGTATTTTTATGTTCTTGTCACAGGTTAACCCTAGTCAGCAACTAAGCAACACATAAATGCTCACTCGCTCCTCCTCTGCCACCAGTGGGATGGGGAAGAGAACTGAAAAAAGTAAACTTGTGGGTTGAGATAAGAACAGTTTAATAATTGAGATAAGCTATTATTATAATAAATTACTATATATTATTTTAGTAGTAGTAGTAATGAAAAGAGAGAGAAACAAAAATCCAAGAAAGAGAAGTGATGCACAATGCCATTTCTCGCCACCTCCTGACTGGTGCCTGAGCAGCGATCCAGGCCTCTCAGCCAACTCCTCTCAGTTTATCTACTGAGCAAGATGTCCTGTGGAAGAGAATATCCCTTTAGCTAGTTTGGGTCAGCTGCTCTGGCCACGCTTCCTTGCAGCTTCTTGTGCACCTCTTCATTGGCAGAGCATGAGAAACCAAAAAGTCCTTTGTTTAGGATAAGCACTACATAGCAACAACTGCATCATTGTGTCATCAACATTATTCTCATACTAAATCCAGAACACTGCACTGAACCAGCTGCTAGGGAGAAAAATAACTCTTT
>NW_009725659.1:26755-45595 GCF_000703405.1 Apaloderma vittatum
ATCTGAAACCATGATAAATCTCTCTAAAAATTCTTGCAATTCATATAACAAACATTTATATTTCCATTCCTCCAAGGCTAATCCTGTTGGATACAGTGCTTCTTTTGCTTCTTTCTTTTTTTCTTACATTTTCCTGTAATGCTACATTTTTGTCTAAGACAAATCATTCTACCCATGAGTGAAAGAGTGGGTATGCATATTTTACTGCAATATTATGAGATTTTACTGGAATATTATCAGTATTTACTGCAATATGTATGCATATTTTACTGCAATACTGTCCTCACTTTCTTTTGACATAGAGGTGACACTTCTGTCATCTGAAGCACCTTAGATGGATTGTTGCTGAGGGAATCAGAGATAAGAGTCTGGAAAAAAGTTTAATATCTTCAGTAATATGTAATGATTTAGTAATATGCAGGAAGATTAAGATTTTAATGCTATTGTCTGAATTAATTTACACTGTACATATTAAGATGTGGCATTGTATCCACATCTGGGACAAATCAAACTGAAAATGTAATATTAGCAAATTACATTGACATGGCAAACTTCCAACTTTTCCCCACCCCAATTCCAAAGCAGTGTATAGACTGGGGCCAGACTGATCACTGTCATAAAACACTGATAGGACAGTTTTATTAACAACAGTTTTGGCTCTGATCTAAGTTCCAGTGATTACCAGCAGCATTTCATATGGTCTTTCAGAGAGTGAAGCTTTCTTGGAGTCATTTGGAGAGTTATTGAGAACCAAGAGAATAGTATATTCATCTGTGTCATGAATTTCATACATTGGTGGGAGAGCTGTTAGGAAGGCTGGATAAATTGCTAACAATTTCACTTGCTTATTCACGTTGCTTATAGGTGATGGTAGAGGTGATATTTGCAAAGATGACTTTGACAATGACAGTGTCCCGGATATTTATGATGTATGCCCTGAAAACAATGCCATCAGTGAAACTGATTTCAGAAAGTTCCAGATGGTCCCCCTGGACCCCAAGGGAACAGCTCAGATTGATCCCAACTGGGTTATTCGCCACCAAGGCAAAGAACTTGTGCAGACTGCCAACTCTGATCCTGGAATAGCTGTAGGTGAGTATCAGATGTCATCATCTTTGGAAAAGTAACCAGTGATATGATGATAAGAATAGGGGAAAAAAACCCAAACAGATAAACACACTTTACTTGGTGCTGCAAGCTTTATAATGGCACATGGGGACAGTGAATATGCCCAAATAAAAAACAGCTCAGTGCTGTTGGCCTTTGTTGACCATTCATGTCATCACTGACTCTAGCATGCATAAAATATCCAGTTGAAGAACTTGATATAAGTTTAGTGCCCACTGTCTTCAGTGCCTCTTGTAAACAACGTACGTCTCTCCAGAAGCCTCCATGTGATAGTTAGGCAAGTGTCATTACCTCCTTTCCTGTGGATAAGGAATCTGAAAAAGATAGTTTAGGGCTTCTGGCAAAACTCAGGGTAGAGCTGGGGCCCGGGTGTGGGCAACTGGACCCCGGGTTTTAACTCAGTGGTTTGTCTCTTTTGTGCTCTCCCAGGCTACGATGAGTTCAGCTCTGTTGACTTCAGTGGGACATTCTACGTTAACACAGACCGCGATGATGACTATGCTGGCTTTGTGTTTGGCTACCAGTCCAGCAGTCGGTTTTATGTTCTGATGTGGAAGCAGGTCACCCAGACCTACTGGGAGGATAAACCCACCAGGGCTTACGGCTATTCTGGTGTGTCACTCAAAGTAGTGAATTCCACAACTGGTACTGGTGAACACTTGAGAAATGCTCTCTGGCACACAGGAAATACTCCTGGACAGGTGAGAGATTTAAAACTTCAGGCCAATGATGAAAGATTAATATTTTAAAATGAAGGGAGACATCTTGAAAATAATTTCTTATCATGCCTCAATTTTTGCAGATGTTTATCAACTTTTCGTCAATTCTCCTATTGCTAGTGTCAACAACATTTGCATTGTGTTTCAAAGAAAATATTACATATGTTAAAAATTATAAATGGAAAAAATAACATGTATAAAAGGGAAGATGTGGTGTGGTCCAAAGAAAAAGGAGTGAGAAGTCTCAGTTATCCACAAAGCCTTTATGAACTTTGTATTGGCACTTGTTTCTTTGGCATTCCAGCTTGTTTGAATTACACGTGGTTTAGAGTTAAGTAACCAGTGACAGCCAAAGAGAAAAGAAATGAAAACAAAGAGGGAAAAACTGCTGCCGTTCCCAGTACGGCCCAGCCACGGAAGAAGCTTGTGCCTTTTGGAAATGAAGTTAGTAGGACTTCGTATGTGAATAGGAATTTTGCAGCACTGTGGGGTTCCTTGCGGGTAAAGAACCTTGACTGAGTGTGAGATTTCCAGGAGCAGGCCACAGGCAGTAAGGTCTCTGCAAGCTGCAGTCCTTTTCTTCGGCAAAGGCCCTCATACAGACGGGAAAAATAGCACTGACTCTGGCAGTGTGCGTGTGTACGTGCAAGCAGGGGCAGGGTTTCCTAAGGGAATTCAGGTTGATGCCGTAATGGTCTTCAGATGAGTAACTGATCAATAATCTAAGACAGAAATTTTCATTACTCTCACCCTATAAAGAAAAGTCTGCTGACCATACCATCAAATGCTACACACTGTTTTGTGCAGCAAGTAAGCTTTGGCTGCGTGTACAGTTACTATAGTGGATGTACAGTTACTGGAACAGAGTCTGTTTCTAATAAGACGTTTGTATTCCTACTGTAGGTGCGTACTTTGTGGCATGATCCCAAGAACATTGGCTGGAAAGATTATACTGCTTACAGGTGGCATTTAATTCATAGGCCTAAAACGGGATTAATAAAGTAAGTAATGTTTCTGCATCTCTACAGTTTCTGGTAGCAAACCTTTTGTCTATGTTGATGTGAGCTATGTTATCCGTTTCGGTTTTTTTAGTTCTGATACTGATGATACTTCTGTGACAGTTTGTTCCAGTATTCTGATGACATTTTGTTATCTTAAGAATAAGTTATTTGGATGCATTTAATTTAGTCTAGATAGTCCAATATTTACATAAGATAAATATTCTTTAATTAAAGAAAAAATGAAATTCTTTCCTGATAGCCCTTCTGTAAAGGGACCAGAAATTCCCGAGCAAAACTTAAAGCAATGTTAGAACATGAGATTCCTCCCCAGCCTCTGGAATTTGAATTAATGAAATTAACTAGAAACATCAGAATTGCCACAGGGAAGCAGGCCAACGGCCCGTCTACTTCAGCATCCTGTCTCCCATAGTGGCTTCTATGAGATACTGCAGAAGTAGCCATGAGCACATCTGCAGTGCACACAACAAGGAGCTATGGCATATGGCTTCCCTTAGAGTCCAGGTGTTTATCTGACGTTCCAGCGAATGAGCGTTAACTGTTCATGTCAATTCTGTCTTCTACCAACTAAGGTAACGGTAAAGGATGTTTTTCATCGGCGGAGTCTGACCTCACCTCCTAACGGTCAAAGAGTTTGTGCTTGTGAGCAGGGGAGTTTCATTTGGCTGTGAAAGACAGGGTAGACAAATTTGAGTTAGACTAAGTTACCCTGTTCTTTGTTTCTTGGAAGGAAAAAAGTTACTTTATGCAGTGCAAAGCATTGATGAATACAGGTCAAAAGGAAATGTGGATTTTTCAATCATGGTGCTGTGACCTGTATCTGTCTGTGCAGAATCTACTGAGTGTCAGATAAAGCATATTTCAACTAGTAATCCATTAGATTAATCTAGCATGACAAATTCTATGGTCCAGGGCATTAAATTTCTTCATTATTCAGGGTGTTTTCATAGGAAATGGATGAAAACAATTATTTCACTAAAATAAATATGAAACTTTTTTTTTTTCTACAGAAATAGCAATATAGTATTAACACGATTAGAGAAGTGTAAGTTTTTGGGGGCGAGATGAATAATTTATTAAACTCTTCCTATTTTGGGAGTTATTGAAATTTTGAGAATTACATTCAATGGGGTTGCATGAATGTGTCATTCTTTTTACCATCCATTAAAAGCTGCTTTCAGGGAGCAGTTTCATACTTGTCTTTAGCCACCTTTCAGAAAATAGAACACTTCAAGGTGGAGTGAGTGCTGGATATGCATTTCTGCCTACGTAGAAATCTGTCCCTAACACCTGAGTTTTAGGAAGTTGCTCAAGTGTGTTCATCCTTATGTGAAGGCATCCTGCTTTGTATAATTAATGTATTGTCAATTGAAGCAGAACTGTAATCTCTTCCTCCAGAGGCTGCTCTAATTTAACAATCTATAGAGTCATTCTTCATTTGTCTCAAAAACTATTTTAAGAGATTGAGAGCTTAAGAATCTTGACTGTCTCCAGGTCTCCCATGAGAAGTGAAGAATCGAAATTCAAGAAACTGCAGTCTCTCAGATGTAGGGAAGGAAAATGAAGAGACATCATGAGAGGTCTTTTGGCTTCAGGGTGGATGTCTGATATACTACTACAAAAAAACATAGCAAAAAAGTTCCCCTTTTCTGATTTCTATTAGTCTGTTTGTGTCCAGTTCTTTCTATCTTTCATTAAGTTCTTCAGCTGTCTGGAATTGAGGTTCTTCATGTCTCAAATTAATGTTTTGTTTCATTCTAAAAGGACGATTCTTGCAGTTTCTGATGTTGACTTTTGCACCTAAAGATAAATAAATCAGCGATTTGCACAGCTGTAAAGACAACTTTGCTAAGTGATGTGGTGAGGTCTTGTCCTAACCTCTAAGTTCACAGGGACAGGGGCTTATCAGTGAGTGCTAGTACATGACATAGTTCATTCCAAGAGACGAAACTGTTCTAAATAAAGAACTGGGAAATCTTTAGCAGATGGTGTGCATAAAATTACTTATGGAACAGCTCCACTGCTTCTGATTAATGTATTATGGCTGCCAATCAGGTGGGCGTGAGATACAGATGAGGATTGATCCTTACGATGAAGTTGGGTTTCCTGGTGCCTTTGTTAAAATTAATTCTGGTTTAGTTCTTGGAATCTGTTACCAGCTCTTAGCACTGGACACTGTGTTATCCTTCTTGTCTAATTTGAATTATGTACTTCTTTACAGAGTTTTAGTGTATGAAGGAAAACAAGTCATGGTGGATTCAGGACCAATCTATGATACAACCTTTGCTGGTGGAAGATTAGGTCTTTTTGTCTTCTCTCAAGAGATGGTCTATTTCTCTGACCTCAAATACGAATGCAGAGGTTAGTTACAGAAAATGTCTGGAAGGTGCTGAAGCCTTTGGTAACCTGTGGAGCAAGCATGACATATGGAAACAAAGTATCTTCTAGTTACTGAAAGCAATCTGTAATATCATAGCATGAAGTAAAGCTTGATTTGTTGAAATACCATGAATGTCCTTTGCCCCTAATAGTAATCTTAATTTAAATAACAAAACCCATATGTTTAATACTACCCACCTGGAAAAAATGAGACAGAAATCTACAGGTTAGGTACACGCTTAGAATTGTCTCTGTATATCCACTTTCCTTTGTAGGCTGTTTCAGTATGTCCTGCAGGCAGAGAGCTACTTCTACATCACTCCTCCTTCAAGAGGCATGAAGGAGAGAGCAGATATTTTTAGTGAGCTTGTCTGTCTATAGTGCCTTCTCCAAAGTTTTGAAACTTGATGATCTTAGAGGTCTTTTCCAACCTTAAGGATTCTACAAAATAGAGAAAATGCTTTCCCAGGTTTTCTTCTATATGATTTTTCCTATATATATATTTAGATACATACGTGCATATACCCATGTGTGTCACTATCTATAGAGGCAGACACCTGTTTTTATATAAATGTCCTCACATTAGTAGGAGAGGGCAGAACAGGAAATATTGTGCTGCATCCCTATACTGTATCATGCTCTGTTCTTGTGTGATTGACTTCCTAAACAAATAAAACAACCACAATTAATATTGTTTTTCCCCGTTTCTTTCAGATGCTTGAGCAATGGTTGCTGCATTACCAGCAAAGTACTGTAAATGCTATGCAACCTAGACACCTCAGTACATCCCGGTACTCCCAGTTTCTATTTTTGTGTACCTCCTGTCTTCTGTACTTGTGCTCCATTCACCAGGTACCTCCCTGCTGCCAGGAATGCCTCAGCCATCCCTCCACCCAAGTGCCTTCTCACAACCAGGACTAATGAAACCCACCATTGAAGCAAAAGCAGATTGATACATTAGAACACTTTTGTAGAGTGAAAACTTAGCAAAATGTGTTTATTTGGGGTTTTTTTTAAGCAATGACGTTTACATATAAAAATGTAATTACTTATTGTATTTATATATATATGGAGAAAAAGAGAGGGCTGATAGTTATCAGTCATTGTCTTTTAAGTGAGGAAAAATGTGTCTGAATAAATTTTTCAGGTGTATCGTTGATACTTCCTTGCTCTGATCAGGACTGGGCTTCAATAACACAAAGCCTCTGGGTCTAGTTTTAGCAAAGTAAGGGAGAGCCATATCGACATTATCTATAATAACAATGAAAATGCCTTTGGATAATAAAGTTAGGATCAATTATGAGCGTTTCTTGATCCCAAAAGATGTTCTTTAGCTGATGAAGATGCTCTTATAACACCCATTAAAGTTACAGTTGGTAAAAATGTCAAATTTGCAACCTAAACCATTGTCTAATAGAGGCTTAATTCAGACCAAAGTGAATTGAACTAGAAAATTCCAAGTGAAAGGGAAGAGTCATTCATTTAAGCATCCAAAGCTATTGCTACTGTCTGACTTTCAGAAAATGATTTCCAGTTGTTCTGTTTCCATTGTATTTTGCATTGCCTTGTAATAAAGAATATACTGAGACCATATGGAGCAAAACTAACCTGAACCACTTTCCCACCTCTGCTGCTTAAAGCACTTTCACATCCAGAATTCTGATGTGGGTTTTTGAAAAGGTGGCAACACCGCTATTACTTAATTTGGTAACATATAAATTTAAGGTTCCATTTATAAATATTTTGTTAGTATTTATTATGATTATCACACTGAGCTACCTTCTCTGATAATTTATTTTAAAGCATGTTATATAATGCATCAGTAATAGATTTGCAAATAATGGTATTATAAAAGCATATCACAAAATGTAGATATTGTCAAAGCATGTCATACACTTAAGTATAGTTTCATGGGTTATATTCATGTATGCTTTAAAGTTAAATGAATAATAATAAGGAATTTGTAAGTGGAACCTTAATATATCCAGTTACCCTAATTTTTTTTTAGTTTAATTTTTTGTATTGTTACCTATGTCTGCTGTATATAGAACTTCTTAAATAACACTGAAGGGATACCAGTGTTTATTCTAAGCAGATACAACAGTTACTTGGATATACAATAGTATAAACATGTTTAACTTTTCATTTGTTTTAAGTTGTATGAGCTTTGTTAACAAGAACACATGCTGGTGTAATTTTGTTCATAGATGGGTTAACTAATGGACTAATACAGTACCTCTGCCTTCTGAAAGGGCACAGCAAGCTAAACATTGAATCAACTTTTTCTCCCTTGAAATAGAATTTTGTTGCTATATCCATTAGAAAGGAACTCACAAGTGCTGGCTTTAATGCACATTTTATAGTGTTCATATTATCAAATCTTTTTGTTATGTTTCAAATTTGTTTTGTTGCTAGTTTTTGTTTGTTTTCTTTTTCTTTTACCAAATCCTGTTCATGAGGTTTTCAAATGTTTCAGTTTCTTAGTTTTCATCTTTCAAATTGTATCCCCAAGTCCCAAACAGAAGGGAGGATGACTTCATTAAATGGAACGATTGTGATGGCTGTGTAGGGTTCTTTGTTTTGTCAGAGAGAGACAGCAGTGTGGGGGTGAAGATGTTAATATTTGGACTGTATCATAATTTTACTATTCTATGTAAATTATTTATGATGTTTTTTAATTTCTTTTTCATTTTTTTCCTTGCAAGTGTGCGTGAGAGAGTGAGATCACTGAAATTTCATTTTGTTTTGCCAAAGATTGTAAATAATTATTTATTTGTTTACATGGACGAAACTTTATCATTTAACGTCCTGATTCATTTAGTCAGATCCTCATTTATATATATATATATAAAGAAATTAATGATAGGAAATAAACTGTAAAAAGGTTTTATAAACAAAATTCTCCTTACCTTTTTTATAGTTAAAATGTCTCTTTAAAGAAAATACTTCATTCCCCAAAGCCCTCAGTTAAATAAGCCTCTTGCCTTACTCAAAAAACAGTTCATTTCAAGCAAACCAGCACATCTGTCGCTTGGTTACAAATCACCGCCTGTCTTCTAAGGTTGTAAACTGCAGGTTTCCTAGTCTCTCTGACAAGACATCATTCCCCATGAAGTCTTTATCTGGCATACTATCTCAAGTTTTATTTACAGCACTTCGACTAAGAACTTTTGGTCCTACTTTTTTTTTTTTTTTTTTTTTTTTTTTACAGCACATTCTCTGTATTGTGTCTTGGCTGATGTGGTTGGACATCTCTATGATCGTGTTCTGTAACTACTTCTGCTGTGAATCCCATCTCAGTCCTTGGGATTTGTTGATGTGAGCAAGGATTGCCTTCCTGGAGAATCTCAGGAACCAGTGAATTGTCGCTAACCAAACAGAATAAAATGCAAGAAAAAGTTCTTAGCATGAGAGATCTTTGCCGTGAGTATACATTGCTCCCAGGGAGAGGGATCTGAATTGGAATTGGATTAGAAAAAGTAACAATGCCCAGCATGCAAAAATACCAATTCTGAGGTGTGAACCCAAGTCATATTCTCTTACAAATACCTCAACTATTCACTTTTCTTGGTCTTGCAAATCTCACAGCTGTTTGATTTCTTTGGCTTTTGGTTCAGTGCAAGTGCTCAGAACGTTACACAAGAACATCATATAGTCTTCAACACAGTATTCTGACGAGTCCTTTAACACAAATGTTTGGTCTTGTAGAGAGGGAGTTTTTTCTATTTATGCTGCAAAGACAGCAATGCTTGACACTGTTCAGGTCATGGAGTGGATCAAGATCATTACTTATGTTCTCAAGAGTCCCATTTAACTCTCTGGCAAGGATCTGCAAGATTCAAAGGAAAAATACAGGTATGGAAGGAGGTGGGCTGAAATCCCTGCAGAGACATTTTCTCACAAGGGGAAGCAGAGCAGGCGCCGAGTCTCCCAGACTCCTGTGTGATACTAGGCAGAATTTTTTTCATTTCCCTGACCGTCAGGCTCCCATCTACTAAAAGTCAGTGATAAATTTCTTCTCCTTCAGAATCCTTTTGATAAGTTTTATCTATCTTACTGTTTCTGGGGAAGCCAAAAAAACAGGAAATACAGAAATCCTGAAACCTCCCTGAAATTAAGTTCTGATGAAACTTCTTGACTGCTTTTAAAACATGGGGTTTTTTTCAGATAAACTTTGGATAAGCCTCTGAATTCTGAAAAGTTAAGCTGAACTCACAGCATTTAAGGATTTGTCCATTGTACAAGTAACATATTTACCATGTTTTCTTCCAGAGAGGAAGGAAGAAAAAAAATCCACCCAAGGATTATACCTGTGATTTCGCACATCAGGCAGCCCAAATATTAGCATCATGAGTGCTACCATCTGTGCTTTCTTGCTAGCTACACAACAGCAGTAGAAGCTGAACAGTCAGTGGGCCAAATCCTCATCTTGGTCAGCTCAGTGGGAGTTCTGCTGTGGACATGACTGATATCTGGATGAGATTCAGGGTTCAGCTTGTGCTGCAAACGTCCATAGAGGAAGGATTCTAGTGCTCACATGGGAACGTCTGCTCTCTAAAGCCATTTGTAAAATAAATAGCTAACTACATAATAACTTGGCACAGTTTGCTCCCAATGTGGAGAAGACCACCCTTGTAGATCAGGAAGGGGCACTTTGAACCAAAAGAAACCTGGGACTGATTAAACCAAAGATCCTTCTAATCCATTATCCTACTTCTTGAAAGCTGCCAGTGCCAAATGCACCAGAGGAAGGTGTGAAATCTTTATCATTAAAAATCACACATAGCATGCCTAAAAGGGAAACATCATTCCTAGCCCCAGGCAGTTAATGGGTGGTTTCTGCCTTTGTGCCTGCATGACTTATTTTGCACTAAAATAATGGCAAATATTCCTGTTATTCATACAAAAGTTTTGGGATTTTAATCCCACTTCTTGACCTGTTGAGAGTTGCAGAGATTGATTGTACACAATATACAGTATAAATTTCCTTTTACCAATTTCTGGTCTGTTACTGTTTAACTTCATTGACAGGTTTTATTTCTCACAGACTTTGGGAAGGAGTGAGGAGTATGTTTTTCATCATAAAATTGCATATTAGAAAAAAAATCCACTTTGCTTTTACTGCTCATGTACATGTGTCTGTATGGGTTCATGCTGTAGATCAGAGGTAGAAGAATTTCCTCTGCTTGCTGAAAAAATCAGCTGTCATGTTGCAATTCTGTTTGGGTACAGGATGCTACCTATGGTTATGGCCTTCTCCAAGTCTCTCTGTCTAGCTGTTGCATAGACATGTCATGTATGTGTTTGCACACAAACACACAAAACCAAGCCTCTACATATTTTACAAAGGGTAAGTCTCATCCTGTGCTTGTCTTGTGTGAAAAGGTATGTGGCTGTGGGAGGTACGTACCCACGCTAAACTCTTGCCTGTTTCAGAGCCCTGTTAAGGATTTGCACTGAGATAATTTGCAAGGTAACAAAGAATTGCTGATTTATTAAAGCGACAGATACAAGATTCAGACTTGCCATTGATAAATTCACTCTCTGCAATAGTGCTAATATAGTAATAGTAATGCTAGCAAAATACTATTTTCACCAAAAGTGATAGCACAATTCTTACCAAGAAGGCATCCCTGTCTTGGGTGAAGGAGAAGGAGCACAGCCCGTCAACTGACTCTGCTAAGTTTGTCCTCTCCCTCCATTAATGCACTCCCTCTATGCTCCTTATATTCTAACCTTATCTATCTCCCCCCTCGGGGGTGACATTTGGCATGATTTGAGTGGAGAGAAGGTGACTATAGTCGTGTAGCCATAGTGAGGCAAAAAGTTTAATTCTGGGCATTGTGGCCTTCAGAATTCTGTTTTGAAGCAACTTACCTTTTTTTCAGGATGGTGTTCACATCATTAGTCTCCATCGGTCCTCATTTTTTTAACCAAAACAGGGCCATACTGACACCACAAAACTCCCTCCTTCAGCTGGTTCTCACTGTGCAGGCCCTGTTGATATCCCTCCCCAGTGTCTGCACAACAGATAAGCAAACACCTGCATTCTGCAAGTCTCTAAGGTTAAAATATCACACTTGTTCTTAATGCTTTCCCTAGCCATCTGCCACCAGCCACAGCAGGCAAGGGAGTTGGACAGCTCCTTTGTAACCTCTTACCCATCAGTGGCCGTTGATCATTACCTGCTCATCTTGATGTTTGATGGTGCCCCTTTAAAAGCAAATGAATTTCTTCTAAGACATCTGTTGACATTTCTTGGCTCCTTTCAGCACTGCGGAATGCACCAGTCTCTGAATGCTGGAGGCATGCATTGCACATCGTGCTTCAAATCTTAGCAACAGCTGGAATAAGGTAACTTTTAGCTTAGAACCTGTTTTCAGTCATTGAGATTACAGTCATTCAGTAACTTTTAGGAGATAAAGTCTTGACACTCTTTTTGTGAGCTGATTTCCTCTGTTTAAATCATGCTGACACAAAAGAAAACAGGGGAGAGGGTGGAAAGCTGCAGGCACCGTCAGCTGCTGCGATGGGTAATTTTTGACCAATACCTTTTTGTGTGTGTGAAGAAAATGAAAGACAGAGCTTTCAGTTTCCTGCAAGGCAGATTTCTCTCAGTCTTACTGATCATTCAGTCCAGTTTTCTTCCTGGAGTAGCTGCTCTTGAAAATAGCAACTACATCCAACAGAAATTTTAGGGGCAGATCTGCTTATCATACAGAGACGATTTAAGCCATGGCAGAACAAATATCTCGACTTGCTTTAACAGATACTCAGGAGCAGTGGTTACTAATTGTTAAGACATTCCTTGCTGCTGAAACTCAAGCGCTTTAAATTTGGAGTGTGGAGCCCAGGCAAAGTAGTCTGTCCTGATTTCTGAAGATTAAACTGCAGTGTCTCTGCTCTAGGATTTTGCAGTCAGAAGTAAAGGACTGCTCAGCTGACCATAGGTGCAATCCAGAGTGTTTAACTATATGCAGTAGCTCAGCCACGATGCTAAAGAAGCGGGAACAATGTCTAGAGCTGAACCCGGTGACATATGGAAGATCTCTGGCTTTCTCAAGTGAGATTCAGTTACGAAGATATTGGCAATCACTGCTCTAAAGAACAGAACTTCCCTATTTAAAGAGAGAACTTTCAACGTTTGTAAAGGAAATCAGGACCAGGGAGAAAATGAGAACATTATTAAATGCTCAGTTTAAGATTTGAACAATTTTCATAGAAATGGAGCATCCATAGGCAGTAAAATGTCAAGAGACAATAATCTTGCTTTTTCCTTCTTGGAAATTCTTCTTTTTAACTGAATACAGAAAATAAAATAAAAAAAAAAAAAGAGAGAAATAGTCACTTAGCATTCATTGTTTTTCATTACTACACCAATAAATAGCTCCCACTTATCTGAAAAAGAAGCATCCTCTATTGTACATAGAAGGAACTGAGATGACTGTTATTTGTATAGCACAGTAATATTTCTGGAATGTTTTCAAAAGGGGGAAAATATTTACTATGTTACATTTAAAAATGAGTAGATAATATCCTTTTTCTGCAGTGATTGAAGGATCTTCCACTTCAGCTCTTAGGCTAAGTTTTTACTGAAATCGCATGTCTTGAGAAAGAAAATTCTAGCCAGAACAGTTTCTCTCTTCTGTGGAGAGAAAGAACTGTTCTCCTCCAGTGGGCATTGACTGCCTTCTGACACAAGAAATAACACAACTGAAAGAAGGAGCTGGCACCTGTGGTGTGATTCCACTTGACCCATTGTGACAGTGAAAGAAATAGCCAAAGTAAGAATTACTGCAGTCAGCTATCCCATGTGCAGTCTCCTACAGAGATGAGGGGGAAAGTGTGCTAAGCCTACAGAGGGTTACTTCAAACACTGAGGTCTGCAGATCAGCTCCACAGCTGCTGTGCTGCCTGTACTTAAAATTAAAATACTTTCGCCTATTCTCACACCAATGCATCTGTCTACAGTCTAGTTTCAGATTTACACCTGAACACTATGCATAATTTTTTTCTTAATGATGCACAGACTAGAAACAGTTTTACTTGCTTGTTTCTGGAATATTCATGGCAGTGTTATTGCTTTCTTCTATGAAGTGGGGTTTCATGATGCTCCTGTATGACCCAGAGGATGAAATAATGTTTTGAAAGAATTCTTAAAAAAACTCCAGGGGTCTTGTAACACTGTGAAGGATCATTGGTTCTGCCTCGTCATTCCTGTCCAGGAGGAGCTCATTATGTTGTGGCTGCTATTTCTCAAAAAATTGTGCATTATTTAACTCCCTAATTACATACATACTTTCCCGTATTGTTTCTCCCAACAGAGTGCGAAACATTGCGATTTAACAGTGCAGTTGGTAAATCACAGCCTACTTCATATTGGCTATTACTTCATATTAATTCTTTAGGTCCTACCCAACTCCCAAAACGGAGTGGAGCCACCATAGTTTTTGCAGTACTTTCAAAAATAAAAGATTACTTGGAAAACTACTGCATTAATTTCTATAGCTTCAGAAGATATTAATGCTCCATTTGCACATGTGGCCACATTATAAACAGAAATTTTATTTTTCTTCCCATTTTAATTAAATATTAATATGAATTTGAAAATGTTGACACTTCCGGATGAACATGGAAAAGATTTTATCAATGTACATTTTTGTGCCCTTTCATGCAAAGTTTTAGAAAAGTTTTAACAATGTAAAGTATCTTGGAAAAACCTTTGAGATTTGATGTCTAAGTAATTCAACATGCAGAACTGCTATTTCTCAAGATAGATTAATTTTTACAAGAAATTGTAAACATTTCACTGTGAAAGTGATTAAAAAGTAAGAAATTGTAAGTATCTGAGATCTCTTGACCTCTTCTATTGCTCAGTCATTACTCTGCATAGACATGTCCATGTGGAATAAGCTGATGTTGTCAATTTGCCTTATTAGGACTACCAGTTCTTCATACACATGCTCATAATTTTGAGGAACATGTATCATCTTTTAGCAAAAGGTCTGACACTTCTCATGTTGCAAGTGTTTTGCATTAGAAAGGCAAAATATAACTGGAGCCATGGAAAGAATTATTAATTCAAAAAAAGGAACTCTCAAAGCATGTTAATTTCCGTATTTTTGTATCTCATAGTCTGGGGCTTTGACATGTGTTTATGCTCTGTATTTTGATGTCCCTGTCACATGAGAAGTTGTTCCATTTCTCCTGGGGATACCCTATACAAAAGGTAGAGAGACTTCTCTTTTTAATCTGCCACAGTTCTCAGAAGCACACTGCAACACCAAGGTGGTGCGAGACAGAGTATCCCAGCAATCACGGACCAGCAGGTGTGGTGCTGAGAAGGATGAAGGCTGAAAGGCTGACAGGAGGAACCTATAAAGCTAAGTTGCCAGATTCTGCAATACCAAATAGCAGCTCCGGATGAGGACTTGTAGGGCTTTTTAAATTTTCTTCAGGTTAAGTACTAATTTCCTGAAGTGTATTAAGGCAAAGGGATTTTTTTTTTTGAACTTGTCTAATAAGAAACTGAATGCCATTAGTATTTGTCACATGGTTTAAGGTTTGCCTCTTTCTCTTCCATTGATGATATTTCACTTTGATACTAGAAATATTTTAGGAAGAACATCACAGAAAAAAATCCTTGTTTTTATACTGAAACACGATTTATTTACTATAAAGAGAATTGTTTACTTGTCAAAGAGTGTTACTTTTTTGGAAAGTAGTAGGGAGCCTCATGAGTGCCAGAGATGAAGGAAAATTTTGACCCTTATGATGAGGTAGAGACATAGTAAGGTGAGGAGGGAAGGGGCATCTGAATTTGTGTCATTTAACTGTGAGACACAAAACCTTTGGAAATTCTATTAATGAAGTCTATTAAGAGAGGTTTTCTTTTTATTACTGGGTCATTTTGCTCATCCTGGGTCAGTCACAAATCATTTGAGCCTATATCCATTTTTAACTACACTCTTAGACAAACTTGTAGGTAGACAAAGTAAGCACTTGTATGCACAGGGTTTTGTATGCAAATTAAGATGAAAAATGAACCTCTTGCACAGTTCCTGTTAACAACAGCATAGCTACTGATTAAAAGTACTTGTAGGCAAAAACATGAGTACCAAGAAGAGACATATTATGATGATTTGTGCCTCCACTTTTTTAAAGGACCTATGCCAATACCACTTTACTGAAGCCATTGGAAAGCCAGCAGCAATCTCTCAGATGAAGACATGCAACATACCAGATGCGGTTTAGAGGAACGAGTGAGGTGAAAGCAGCAGCAATAAAGTTTTATAGGGACTGACAAACCACACAAAAGAAGTGGACAGAGGGAGAAGTGTACTCTGCTCAAAGTCATAATCAGTACTTGCAGAAATGTAGGACCTAGTCTGCAGAGCTCATCAGGAGGTATCTGAACCACCTAAGACACCCAGCAGGATCCCCTAGGGAACTATTGTGCTGTGTGCACCAGAAGCTAGCTGCTAGTCTTTCTTCATTGCTGTGTACTTTTTATTAAACAGATTAGAAAACCAGAGAGCCAAATTATTGCTGCACTTGTGCAAAGGCAGGCTAAAGAATTAGATGTATGCATAAAATACATAAGTTACGTTCCTCAGAGTGAGCTTACAGAGGTGGCATTTTTCACTTACACACTTTCTGTTTGGGACATTGTTCTGTTTCCTTAATCCTTTCAGAACAGAGTAAAAGTCACTGAGCCATGTTCATTCCTAAGAAATATCAAGGCTTCTTAAAGATGGAAACAGAAATGTTTCGAGATTGTTAATAGTGAGCTGAGGGCAACTGTTAAATCATATTTCCCAAAGGAATACTGGTCATAAAGCGTTGGCCATTTGGTCTGTGTATCACAATGCTCCATTTACAGCTACAGCTATAAGAAATGCTCTATTTCCAGATGTGCAATATTCTGGTAAATAAATGGAAAAAACCCCCCTCCAAACCAGAAATAGGATTTAACCATCTGAGAAGCACACATCCGTACCTGGCTTGAATCTTTATACTTCCTTTTCAGTTAGCGAGTAAAAACAAGGGTTCCTAGAACAAAGTTTTGATTTTAATGCAGATGCACAAAGTAGGAAAAATAAATCCAACAAGCTCAAATCCAAGCCAAAAGATGCATACACTTACAAGTCTATTCTTTAAGATGTAGAAGGAAAGCATCTCTCCTGCTGTGCTCCACTTATAAGTGACTATAACACTATAGATAGTCTATAACTTTCAGGTATAGTTTTGTAGGGAGAAATTTCTCTCATGTGCTCTTAGTGGGGTATAAAAACATGGTTCCATAAAGGTTGTTCAAGATGCACTTAATTTTATCCAGGCAAATAAAGCAAGTCTTTGTTTCTGACTGTGATGATTCAGAAGGATTCATTACTTGTGTTCACCAGACTGACTTCATCCAAGTTGACCTTTGCTTCACTCACACTTCTTTATTGAAGCATTAGAATAAAATTACTCATTAACAACTTATTTCTGAGCTTAAGCAGAAAGACTATGACCAGACAGAAGGACTCAAATGGTTGTGATTCTGGATCCTGGCAGCTGCATTCACTTAGCATTGCTAATTCTACATATATTTACAGTTTTGGAACAGATATAAATCATCTCCTAACAATTTAGGAACAGTTTTGTAATACATAGGCCACTGCTAGGATATAATAAACCTCATTACTAAACCAAAAATCAGTTCTAAACAACTAGTCCACTTAGCTCTGCTTGGCAACTAGGCTCCTAGCAGAAAAGAAAGTCCCAGACTGGACTTGCCAAGAGACAGTAGCGCCCAAGCCCAGAGTCCTAACAACAATCCAGAAAAAAGAGTTGTGCTGCTCCTACCTGAGATGAAGGGCAGGGTAAGACAACCTGTCCCAACAAATGGTGCTCCTTTGCGCTGTGAAAACAGGAGGCAGGGACACCAGGAGCACAGGAAGAGATAACAAGCAGCTCATAGCCATCCCCTCAGCACAGCAGCACTAAAGACTCCAATACTTTTCTTAGGGGCCCTTATATACTGAGCACTATGGGAAGGAATACTGTGATTGGTCACATTGAGTGACTTGACCCATCCTCTCCTCCCCATAGGCACAGCTGCCCCTGTTCCCCACTGTGATTGCCACCTGGTCCAGGCACTTCTAGAGAATTTTTATCTTGGTGCTCTCAAACCAGGACAATCCATCCCTTACTCCTTACCATGTGCTCCCGTAACTATATACAATAAAGTTTACAAAAATCCCTACGCTTACACATTATGCAATTTGAACTCGAGCTTTCTCAGCCAGAGTTCAATTCCTTTGTGATACACACTAGACATCACCATCCTTCTATGTCGCCCACCAGGTGTGTTCACAGCCTTGGGCAGGAACAACCCTGTGGATGGGTTTCCCTTTGCCCAGGGGCCAATAAGCCCATACAGGTTGTCCCAACATGTTCCTCTCACAACAAAAGGGACTTTATTCCCTTCTACTGTGTGCAAAATGTCTGACTGGGCAGGGCCAGGCTGACTGATTTATCCCCTGGTATTAACTAGCCAGGTGCTTTAAGGGTGGTCTTTAGCAAGCCATTATGACATTCAGTCTTTCAGGAGGCTAGTACATGATAAGATATATGATAGATCTATTCTATACCATGCTGTTTGGTCCAGTTAGATATTAAGTTGTTTTAAAATGAGTCTCACTGTCTGATTCAATCCTCTCTGTGGCCCTGTGTCACCATAAAATTTGCCTTTCAAGGCCCCACATAGTGTTGCGGGCAGTGGCATGAAGCACAGAATATGTCTCCAGCCATATGTCTCCAAGCACATAGCGCTTACCCTGGCAAAAGGGAGGGCAATATTATCAATCTGCCAGGCCTCTCCATATTTATACTGAAGCCAGTGTCCTTCACACCACAAAGGTTTTAACTGTCTCCTCGCCATAGGCACAGCTATCCCCCTCCCCCATTGTAATTGCCATATGTTCCAGGTAGCCCCAAAAACTGGTGCTCTCAAACCAGGACACTACAGCTGGCACTGGGTTTAAACGTTACCAGAACTGCCTGACTGATCCCAGAATACCTTCTCTCCATCAGAAAAATCCGACAATTACGAAGTGTCGTGTCGATGCTTCTTCTCAAGGGCTTCCAGCTCTATTCTTCTGACTGAAAAATGATTTCCTTGACTATAGTCTAAATGAGAACAATAAAGAGTAAAATAAAAAAAATAAAACAGTTGAAAGAAGTAAGCCCCTCTTAAGGATACCGAACATGATTTGTACCTACTAGATCAATTTTACAGTGAAAAATTAACTAGAAACTGAAATAAGCTTTTTATTGATCTTGGTTTCTCAGAGAAATGAAGCTGGCATGATCATGTTGTCCATCTGTCTGTCATCTGGTAGTAAATCAGTAGCAAAACTTTTAAGCTCTTTGGCCAATTTTAATTGACTTGACAGAGCTGAATTTGACAGACATTTCAAAGATTATTAAGTACATATGTTTTTTCCAGAGATAGGACTGATTAAGATTTCCCCGTGGGTTCTCTTTACGACTAAGTCACAAAAAGACAGAAATCTTTCCTCATAATTAGTGATCTCTAATCTCTTTCC